>NW_012279628.1:0-3521 GCF_000151885.1 Dipodomys ordii
TCCAGTCCGTGGACTTTCTATTGATCCTGTTAGCTATGTCCTTTGCCATGTAGAAACTCTGCACTTTCATGCAATCCAACTTTTGTTTGGTTTGTTGTGTTTCTGGGTCTCTTTTAAGAAAATTTCAGCCTGTGCCAAGGAGACCTAGGGTTTCTCCTATTCCATCCTGTAATGTTTTCAGGGTGTCTGCTTTGACTACACGGTCTTTGATCCATTGGAGTTGATTCTGATGCAGGGTGATATATAAGGATCTAGTTTTAGTTTTCTACAAGTGATTTGACAATTTTGCCAACACCACTTACTGAAGAGGCTATTTTTCTTCCATTCTAATTTTTAGCTTCCTTATCAAGATTAGGTGGCTTAGGTCTGTAGGATCATTTCTGGGTTTCCAATTCTATTCCATTGGTCCTGAGGTCTGTTCTTGTGCCAGTACTAAGCTGTTTTGATTATTATGGCTTTGTAGTAGAGTTTGATATTTGGTATTGATATTCCTCCAGCACTATTCTTTCTGTTAAGGATCATTTTTGCTATTTGGGGTCTTTTATTTTTCCATATTATTTTTGGGATTGCCTCTTCTATTTCCTTGAAAAATGAGGTTGAAATATTGACAGGTATCACATTGAATTTTTAGATAACTTTGGGAAGTATTGGCATTTTCACAATGTTGATCCTTCCAATCCAGGAGCATGGGAGGTTTATCTACTTCCTAAGTTCTGCTTTGATTTCCTTTTTCAAGTTTTCATGGTAGAGGTCTATCACTTTCTTAGTTAAGTTAATTCCTAGGTATTTTATTTTTTGTGGGGCTATTATGAATGGAGTTGCTTTCCTGATTTCAGTCAGTGATTTTTGAGGGTTAATATTATACCCTGCTACTTTGCCAAAGTTTTGAATCAGCTCAAGTAATTTGGGAGTGGAGTCTGTGGGATTCTTAAATACATAGTCATGTCATCTGCAAAGAGGGAGAGTTTTACTTCATCTTTCCCTATTTGGATCCCCTTTATGTTTGCATCTTGTCTTATTGCTGCAGCTAGGCATTTTTATACTAAATTGTAAGGAAGTGAAGAGAGTGGGCATCCTTGTCTTGTTCCTGAGTTTACACTTCTTGATGTATGTATTCACTCATCTTCTCTCACTTTTTCTTAGACTACTCACCACTTTCTTTCATTACCATACTTCCATGATTTTAGATGGCTTTCCTCCCTTGTAATTCTTAAGCAAGTATCCTACCTCATCATTCTGCTTGTGATTTCTTCATCTAGAACCCACTGACAGCAGTACTGATCTATTAGAATTCCCTACTTCATAGTTTAACAATACCAGCTTAACAAACCATTACATTTGTTGCTTTTAGCATTCAATTCCCACCCAAATAAGACTCTTACCTCCATTAATTTTCATGCTATATACCACTTCTCTGTTTTATTAACATATTTATCCACTAAACAAATATGTATCAAGTACCTATACTGATGATAATGTGTGGGTACAAATGTTGTCCCATATATTCATGACATTTGTTTTGAGTTGAAAGACTAAATAGTAGCATTCATTTAGTATTAATTTAAAAAGACATGCAGAAAATATATGTTTAGATTCAAAGGCTAATATAGAAAAGAAGATGATCCCATAATTGGATGGAAGGACTCATTTCAGGATGGGATTGCCTGGAAATTGCATGCTTATCCTTTTTAAAATTATATTTTTATTATTTTTAAGTAGTTGTATAAAGGACTTAGCTATTTAACAAATAAGTTTATGAGTATGCAATATCTGTTCTAGTGGAGAAATAAGATGGAGAAATAATTTCATTTATGAAAAATAATAAAAGTAAATAAAATAAAGGTAGAACATCCCTGACTCCTGTACTCAGCATTCCAAGGAATGCAGATAGAAACTGTGTTGGCTTGTAAAAACAATGCAATGGTTATACTTGTTGCTAGTTATTAAGCTCTTATTTTGTGTTGGGTTTTATCCATTATCTTTTAAATATTCATAACATTGCAAATCTATAGTAATGTACTAAATTGAGAGATAAGAACAGAGAAGGACATACACGGTTGTTGAGGCTGAGGTTTGAACATAGAACTTCCTGACTGCAAAGCCAATGCATGCACTGTTCCTGCTCTGTGCCATTGCCTTCTCTGTGTGTATCACAGGTGAGTTTCTGGTGAAACCTGGAGGAAAGGCAGGGCCAGGAGAGGCAGAAGGACAGAGGAGAGAGTCTGGCTGAATGTCTTGTTGAATAAATGCAGTTGCCAAAACCAAGAAAAAATATGGTTATTTGAATGAGACTGATTTTTCTATTTGGCTGATAGAAATATGAAGGAAAGTAAGTTGACACCTTGTGGAGACAAAAATGTTGAGTTTGATTTTATACAAGCTAATTTGGAATTAATTCTTAACACGAATGCACACAATGTCCATCAGGCATTTAGAAAAGAAGATTGGAGCTTGTAAAAGAATAGGAAAGCAATGATCTGGAACACAAAACTATAGACTTGTGATTTAGACTAGTTCCTTAAGAGAGGGGCAAGTACTAGGAGAATGAATGGAATTCTGGGAGGTAAGCCATGGTTATGTCTTTGTTTTGGCAACAGGAAGAGGAGGAGACATCAATGGAAAAAAATAAACACAAACATAGCACATTCAGTGTTAGGGATTCAGCAGAGTTTGGTATTCAACAGTCCCTCATCAGGAAGCTTTCACCCAAGAATTATTTGCTTTCCTGTGTGTTCATGGGCTCCAGTAGTGATGATACAATCTCTTTTGGAAGTGCTATAGGACAATGATCTGTTCTTAGTAAGCAAGCACCTGATTACATTCTGACATGCATTGTTCCCTATTTTTTAAATTCTTTCTGTGTAACCCTTGAGTGTCTGGTTTCTAACACAGGAATCATATCTTTTTATTTCATATTTGCTGCAATATTTGGCAATGCTGAGCATGGTGTATCTCTATAATACTCTGATTTTTCTGTAGCCTATAATAAAGTATAAAATTCTATATTGATAAGTTTTTAATTTTTTTTAGGTTTTAAAGGTAGAAAATTAATACAAATATTATTTCTCAATTATAAGTAATGTAATTTTTATGGTAAATATTAAAAAAGGAAATGAGTGGCAAAACCAGTACTATTATTTGGTGTTATTTAATTAAATTGTATTTTTATGAAATTATGTTGTTGTCAAGCACTATAGAAGCCTAAAACATCTTTCTTCAAGCTCTTCCTGTAAGTAATAAGATGTTAAATCTGGTTTGGGACATGTATATTTAGAAATAATTAATAGAAATGTGTATTAAAACATGTAAAGGATAACTTGATATATAACAGGCAATGGAGGAAGAGGATAGATAGGGAATTTAAATTATCTGAATGTGTGACCAAGAGATCCAGGACATATATAGTATAATTCTTTTTTTTTTTTTTTGTCAGTTGTGGGGCTTGAACTCTGGGCCTGGGCGCTGTCCCTCAGCTCTTCAGCTCAAGGCGAGTGCTCTACCACTTGAGCTACAGCACCACT
>NW_012279629.1:0-1514 GCF_000151885.1 Dipodomys ordii
GGGGGGGGGAGTAGGCTTAGGAAAATGTTGGTCATAGGACAAAATTTCAGTTAGGAAAATGAACTCAAGATCTAGCTATTGCATGGGCTAGGAAGGTGGCTCAGTGTAGAGTGCTTGCCTCGCCTACACGGAGCCCTGAGTTCAGATTCCTCAGCACCACATAAGCAGAAAAAGCCAGAAGTGGTGCTGTGGCTCAAGTGGTAGAGCGATAGACTTGAGCTGAAGAGTTGAGGGACAGTGCCCAGGTCCAGAGTTACAAGCCCCACTACCGACAAAAATAAAATCTATTGCATGACATGGTGATAGTTATTAATAACAGTTGTTGTACCTTAAAAATCAACAACCCAAGTTGTATGTTCTCATAGTTCTTACCAGTACTGAGGCTTGAACTCAGGCCCTTGGCACTTTCCCATAGCTTTTATACTCTAGGCTGGTGGCATTCTACTACTTGAGCCATAGCTCCACTTCTGGCCTTTTGGTGAATAACTGGCAATGAGTCTCTTGGACTTTTCTTCTCTAGGCTGACTTTGAGCCCTGGTCTTCAGATCTAAGCCTCCAGAGTAGCTAAGAGTAGAGGTGTGAGCCCTCGGTGCCCAGCTGAAGTTATTTGAGTCCCCTTTCACAACAAGCAGTTTGGGCATACCCACCCTGTCCCAGGTCACATGGGTCTCCAGGGTGCCACCTTCTTCTTTCCACAGTGCATCGGTAAAGGTTAGAGCCCCAGGTCCCCACCCCCAGGAGGCACCAAGGTCCTACACTGGTCTTGTGACATGATTTGGAGATCCTGCCTTC
This sequence comes from Dipodomys ordii, assembly GCF_000151885.1. Taxonomy (NCBI): domain Eukaryota; kingdom Metazoa; phylum Chordata; class Mammalia; order Rodentia; family Heteromyidae; genus Dipodomys; species Dipodomys ordii. The sequence goes on from NW_012279629.1 coordinate 793, forward strand.
TTGTTTCTCTTTTCTCTCTTGGATGAACCCCTCCTTGGGTGCATGTGAAGCAGAGCTGAGATGCAGCTCCATCTCTCCCAAAACTGTGCTCCCCTTGTCTTTGTAGTTTTACTTCCATTAGGCCCTTCCCTCCATGCAGAGCTACTCAAGGGCCCAAGGGGCAGAGCTGAGGGGAAGGTCACAGGAGTGTGCTGGCCTGTTCTCATAGGTCACAGGCCAGCCCAGAACTTCCTCCCAAGGGGGAGGGCTTGTCCCCTCATGTCATGGTGGGCAGCCTTAGCTGAGAAGAACTGCCTGTCTCAAGGCTGACTTCCTTGAAGGAACAGCCCCCATTCCCATAACAAACACATGGGAATACACAGAGCTGGTTCTTTCCTCTCTGCTCAAGGAAACTGCAGGAGCCATCCAGCTCTGGAGACCCCATGAGTCACGCCTGTAACCCTAGACACTCAGGAGGCTGAGGTCTGAGGATTGAGATTAGAAGCAAAGCCAAGGGTAGAGGTGTGGCTCATATTGTAGAATGTCAGGCTTGAGGGGAAAAGAGAGAAAGCTCAAGGACAGTGCAAATGCCCTGAGTTCAAGCCCCAGGAAAGGTAAAAGAAAACAAAATATTAAAAAGATGGCCAAGGGCTGGGAAGGTGGCTCAGTGGTAGAGCGCTTGCCTTGCATGCTTGAGGCCCTGGGTTCGATTCCTCAGCACCACATAAGCAAAAAGAAAAAAG
>NW_012279630.1:0-1182 GCF_000151885.1 Dipodomys ordii
CACACACACACACACACACACACACACACACACACACACAACCTGCTGCAGAAGCCTATAGCAAAGGAGCCGTGGATCAATGAGCACCCCTCTTTTGGACCCCAAAAGGACAGTGTTTCTATGTGGCCAGAGGAGGGGGGGCGGGGAGGGGGAGGTGCCAAGGCCCAGGTTGATATGTGAACCCAGGACATAGAGAGTTCCAGACTCTAGGAAGAAGTTCAAGGTATCTAGTACCTCCAGCCTCAGTTCCTCCAGCAGTGCCTGTTTCCAGCAGTCTGAAGTTGAAGCCCATCCAACAGGATTCTGCCCTTCCCCACCGTACCCCCCAACCCCAGCACTGCTGGGCACAGAGCTTTATACTGGGAAATGTAGTAGGGCCCAGCAGTTGACAAGTCACCCATCACAGAGTGAACTGTGACAGACTCTGACCACAAGCCAGTAGGCTCTGCCTCTTGATTCTTGGTGGTGGTCTTGTGGGTAACCTAATGCCCCACCACCACTGCAAACTCCAGAAGCTTCTCTTTGGGGTGATCAAGAAAGCTCCATGAGGGCTGGGAAGGTGGCTCAGTGGTAGAGTGCTTGCCTAGCATGCACGAGGCCCTGGGTTCAATTCCTCAGCACCACATACACAGAAAAAACCAGAAGTGGCACCATAGGTCAAGTGGTAGAGTGCTAGCCTTGAGCTAAAGAGCTCAGGGACAAAGCCCAAGCTCAGTGTTCAGGCCCTACAACCGACAAGAAGAAAGAAGAAGAAGGAAGAAGAAGAAGAAGAAGAAAGGAAGGAGGAAGGAAGGAAGAAGAACAACAACAACAACGCTCCATGAGCAGGGTCCAGTGGCTCACGCTTGTAATCCTAGCTACTCAGGAGGCTGAGATCTGAGGATCACAGTTCAAAGCCAGCCTGGACAGAGAAGGCTCTGTGAGACTTTTATCTCTAATTAACCACTCAAAACTGGAAGTGGTGCTGTGGCTCAAATGGTAGAGCTCTAGCCTTGAGCACAAAGAGGCTCAAGGAGAGCACCTAGGCCCTGAGTTCAAGCCCTACATGAACAAAACAAAAAACCCAGAAAGTCCCATGAGCTGGGCACCAGTGGCTCATGCCTGTAATCCTAGATACTCAGGAGGCTGAGGTCTAAGGATAGTAGTTCAAAGCCAGCCTAGGCAGAAAAGACCATAAGACTC
>NW_012279631.1:0-5894 GCF_000151885.1 Dipodomys ordii
TAAGAACTGCACCAGCACGCACGTGGTATTCAGGTAAGGGGTAGGTTTATTCAGTAGACCTGCTGGGACCAGGCAAGGTTGGCACTCCACGTGGCGGCCCCATGACTGGACCCAAAAAAACAAAACAAAACAAAAAAACAAAAAACTGACATGCTGGCTTGAGTTCGAATCTTGAATGTGGTTCAGTGCTAGGCTTGAGCAGAAGTGCTCAGGGACAGTGCCCAGGCCTTGAGTTCAAGCCTCCTTGAATACTAGTGGTACTATAACTCAAAGTGGTTCAGTGCTAGCCTTGAGCAGAAGTGCTCAGGGACAGTGCCCAGGCCTTGAGTTCAAACCTCCTTGAATACTAGTGGTACTATAACTCAAAGTGGTTCAGTGCTAGCCTTGAGCAGAAGTGCTCAGGGACAGTGCCCAGGCCTTGAGTTCAAACCTCCGTGAATACCAACTGGGACAAGCCATCCCAGCAACGAGCACCTAGACTCAGCCAGTCTGGGGAACAAGGGAACATGGAGAGGAGTAAGAGGAGATGTCACATCAGCTACTTTGTGCCTGCCCTTTCAAAATTACCCAGAGCCGGGAGGTCAGTGGAAGAAGCCTACCCAGCCAATGTCTATACCTGTCTACCTACTAATGGAACAGGAATTTATATTCTTGCCTTTGTCACCTGACTTCTCTACCTAGTCGCCAGATGTCAGAAGTAGCTAGGGACATTTCTACCAACATTTTCAGCCCCAAGTCCTTCCTCTTGCCATTTATTTGCTGTTTAGTATTTTTTTTTTCCAGCCCCTCAATGCTCATGAGACTTCTCCAGACTTCACCGAAGGACTCACGCCACCAAGGGACAGCTGCTGCTCACTGCCTTCTTTGGGAGGGAACCAAATTCCAGCCTTTTACCCCTATTGTCGCCGCCCCTTGTCAGCAGGAAGTAGCCAGAGAGAATCCACGCCCTATTATATGATTATTAAAAGGCTGGAATGTAAGGTCCGCCCCTGGATGGCAAGCAGACTCCACCTTCCTCGCAGCAAAGTCTCCACCCAGTACCTGCGTTACCTAGGCAACTGGGACACCTGGAAGAGGTCATATCTGCATCCGCTGAGGTCACATCCACCCATACCCTACATAAGGCCTAGCCCAGGCCCAGATGCGCTCTTGCTCTTGCTCTTGCTCTTGCTCTTGCTCTTGCTCTTGCTCTTGCTCTTGCTCTCTTGCTCTCTTGCTCTCTTGCTCTTCCTCTTCTTTTCTAGCTCTCTCTGCTCTTTCTCTGCTCTAGCTCTTTCCTCTCTTTCCCAGCCACGTGGAGTGCCAACCTTGCCTGGTCCCAGCAGGTCTACTGAATAAACCTACCCCTTACCTGAATACCACCTGCGTGCTGGTGCAGTTCTTACTCAGCTCTACCTCTTTTTAAAAACCTAACATTTACTACTGTCTCCAACATCTGATCCTTTTATTAGGTATGTTGTTTACCACTCTAACACCTGCACTCACATACTTAGATGAATAAAAGCTTCAAGGCTGCCATGTGCCACATGAGAGGCATTTTTTGAAGTACTGTGCTCATTGTAGGCCTCTGTCCACTTCTGCACAATGAAAACATAGTCTGCCAACCTGCCTTATTGACTGCTGTACCAAGTGTCCTTGCCGATTATGCTCTAACAGACACGCAACCTTCGCACTTGCTCACTTAACTTCGGAGGTTAAAACGTGTGGCTTCCTCTTTTCCTAGGGGATTAAACAGGTGACACTCAAGAGTCCACAGCCCGGTCGTTTGTGCTCCTCAGTATTTCCTCAAAGCCTCAGCTTTCAGCAGGAAAGGTGGGCTGGCGAGGCACTAAAGGAACGACTGGAAGTGTCACTTTCTAAAACGGAGAGAAAGATACAGCACGGCCTGGGCCGGAAGCGCTGCGAGCGACCTGGGCGAGGCTTTGCCCGTGTGCGCGCTGGGTTCCCGCATTTAATATCTCAATCAAAACGGCGGTGTTCGAGGGCGAGGAGCGTGAGGAGAGTCCGACACCCTCCTTCCCCTCGCTGACGCACGTGCGGGAGCGGGACGGGCGTGCGGGGCAGGACTGGCGTGCGGGGCAGGACGCGCGTGCCTTCCACACTCGGCCCCGCGGCTGCCAGTGACCCCAGGAGAGGCCAACGCGCAAAACCGGAAGCCAGCTCCCCGCGGAGACGCTCCTACCGGCTCCACTGCCGGACTGTGGTCATCCAAGCAACCCAACCCAGTGCCCCGCACTCACCACCAGCGAGGCAGTGAACCCCGGCCCGTCCATGGTTCCCGCAATCCCGGTCAAGACCGAAACCCGAGACCGAGCAGAAGGCGGTGGAGGACTCGTGCGCTGGGCGCCGCCATCTTGGGGGCGGGACCAAAAGTAACCACTTCCGGAGCCTAGTGACGTCAGGCCACAACAACTGCACGTGCAACCCGAAGGAAAGAAGGGGCGGGGCTTTGAGCTGAGGGAGGGGCGGGGCCTGGGGCGGTATTCCCGAGCCAAATCTCGCGTCTCTTCGGGAGACGCCTGGGGCTGCGGGTGGAATCGGACCAGTTCTCGCGAGCACACGAGACTGGCTAGGCTCTCGGAGAAGCGGGTCAAGGGCAAGGTTGACTCTGAATTGTCAAGTCTGGTCCTGACCCGTGCACGCCTCTAACTGCACTGGGTGCCAAAGTCGAGAGCAGTGATTTTATTATTTTTAAATTCAGACTCCAAATCAGCTCTTCATCTGCTGTGTTTCTTTGGTCTTGTCTTTCACAAACGGTGTTGGGATGTCTAGTATGTTAATGTCAGAAGATCAGTAAATGAAAGCGAAAAATGCTTCAGGAAAATCCTTGACCTAAAGATTGGCACCCTCCGCTTCTCATTTACTTCATTATTTACAGAGGAGAGTTTCAAAAGTGGTTTCTAGATGCTAGGAAGGGGAGAAGCTGGAGGGGGTAGGGTATACAGTCAAACAAGGACTATGAGTCTAGCCCAGGGGTAGAGCACCGGTTTGCCTGACAGGTGTAAGGCCCTGGAAGTTCAAAGGGTCCCAAAACAAAGAAATGATAAATGCTTAAGAAGATGAAAATGTTCATTACTCTGATTTGGCTGTTGCATGCATGTATGAATTGCCATGCATAAGTGTATACCACTGGTCATATAAATATGTGCTGTTATTATGTCAAAGATAAAATGGATTAATAAAAAGAATTGCTCAAATATTTATTGGTAAACTGGGCCCTAGTAGTTCATGGCTGTAATGAGTGACTCAAGAGGCTGAAGTCTGAGGACTGTGGTTCAAAGCCCAGGCAAGAAAGATATTAAGACTCTGATCAATTAGCCATGAGCACCACCAGCAGCCCCCCCCCTCAAAAAAAGAAAATAAACAGGAAATGGAGCTGTGTCCAGTGGAGTACCAGCCTTGAGTGAAAAAGCTAAGGAACCACACCCAGGCCTTGAGTTCCAGCTGCAGGATCATCACACTTACACATATTTACTAGTTCATCTTATTCAGATTTGTACCCTTGTGTACACCTTGAAGTCCATGTCATTAAGTAGTTTTTGGAGTAGAACTACCTTTACATGTACAAAAAACTCTCTAACCCTCCATATATATGAAGGGTACACATCTCAGACATAGTGCCAGATGACTGGTGGACATTTTCCCAGTTTTCATCCCTATGAGGTTGGCACCATTGCCATCCTTATTTTAACTTAAGTGGCCAACCCAAAGCTATATTGGAAATTCACTTGGTGCATTCATCATCTTTCCTCAAGAGGCTCACAGTAGCCTCTTTGTCAAGGCTTTTTACAATCCATCCCCCATACTGCTGTTATGCTGCTAGAATCTTTATCATCTTCTAGATAAAAAGATCTGCAGGTGAGTCGCAGAGTAATTTAGGTGTTAGATGGGTTTCACAGTCTAAGATATCATCTAAGGAATTTAGGCATAACTTCTCCAAGTTTGAGCTTTCTACTTATAGCCCAATAGATTGTGCACTTTCAGACCTCCTTGTTTTCGAATATTGTTTCCCCAGAAGACTTTTCTCCCATACTTCCTGCAGAATATAGCCTTTGGCCCCATACTAGTTCATTTCTTCAAGACCAACAGGAGAATCTCTATTGCTGTTGTCTCTTTTAAGGGCCTATACAAGGACAATTTCCCTTTTGACCAACTCAAAGTCAATTGTTTAGGAACCTAATTTACATATGCAAAATCCCATTTGCCATATCATGCAATGTAATCATGATAGCAATATCCCATCATACATCACACTCTTGCTCAGGCTCAAAGGGAACAATTATACAACATAAGAAAGTAAAGAGTTAGGTATTTCAGAGCTATCTTAGAATTCTACCAACCATATTTTCCAATATGCCCTAACTGGCAGCCTCTTGAAAGGCCACCATGGTGCTATCAGTTTGCACTAATATTTCCCTGAGTCCTTCCACCTTTCAACTACTCTATGGTATCAAGGCACCACTACAGTTCAGGAATTTCAGCAGCACTCCATCTCCAGATATTAAAATCTGTATCACTCATCTATTTCTGCCTAACAAGTTAGCAGCCTGAAACAACAATAAATCTTTTATTATGCTAGACTGAGGGACTCAATCTTCATTGCCTACTGACTGACAGCCTCCCTTAGCAACCTGCTACATGAGCATCTCCACGTGGGGACTGGAAACGTGGGCCCTGACTTCCATCAGAGTAAGTGATCAAGACACCCAGGTGGAAGCCACAGTCTCAGTTTGAGGGTGTAGCTCAGTGATACATTGTGCACTTAGCATGTGCAAGGTCCTAGATTAAAACCTCCATTGTCCCCTGCCCCATTAATCTAACCTCTGAGGTAACAGTTCATTTCTGTTGCCAGCCCACAACAGCATGAATACAAGGCAGCAGGACTCATCGGTGAGTAGTCTTGGGGGGCAATATATAATTTATAGAGGCACAGAACTAAATCAGTGAAGAATAATTACCTTGGGGTTCATTAAAAGGATGCATCTGTTTTCCGCTCACATTGCTTTGGCCATTTCTAATGAATTAATGGCTACTGCTGCAACTATTATTATTATATAAGTCTTTTATTGCTGACCTGTGTCCAGCTGACAGCTACTCACTACTGCTTAATTCTTCAGCCATCTCCATGAGCAAGTTGAAATATGCCTGCCTAGGCTTCACAAAGAATGATTCCATTACCTTTCATAATTGGATTCTGTTCAATATTTGACCTAAGAAGTTCTGGTTAGGGATATATATATATATATATATATATATATATATAGTATATATACACACACACATATATACACATATATATATACACATATATATATATCAGGATACAATGTACTTCAGCTAATTTTTATTCTGACAAAGATTTCTACTCTACCTATTGTAGCAATTATTCTAAAACCATGAGCTTTTGTGCAATGAGTATCCATCAGGTGCTTGTCACCCTATCCCCTGAAATATGACACAGAAGTATCCTTGCCGTAATTATTTCCTTCTATTAAAATGGTAGTAGATAATTTCAGACCACCCTGATGACTCTTCACTGACACTGATTATGACAGCAAATGATGTTTCCTGGCCCTAACTATTGTTGTATTCAAGGACAAAATGCATTTTTTCTTTGCAATAAAAGAACTAAGAAGAAAATGCAAAAGTGTGTGTGTGTGTGTGTGTGTGTGTGTGTGTGTGTGTGTAGCACTGTGGCAACAGGATTTGAACTCCAGACTTCAACCGCTAACTGACCTATGGTTTCCCAGCTATGCACAAATAAGAACTTTTATCTAATAATAATGATTTTTTTGGGGTCCGGTCGTGGGGCCTGAACTCTGGGCCTGGGCACTGTCCCTCAGCTCTTCAGCTCAAGGCTAGCGCTCTACCACTTGAGCCACAGCACCACTTCC
>NW_012279632.1:0-2325 GCF_000151885.1 Dipodomys ordii
CTCTGCACCCACTGGCACCTCTGCACCCACTGCACCCACTGGCATCTCTGCACCCACTGGCACCTCTGCACCCACTGCACCCACTGGCATCTCTGCACCCACTGGCATCTCTGCACCCACTGGCATCTCTGCACCCACTGCACCCACTGCACCCACTGGCATCTCTGCACCCACTGCACCACTGCACCCACTGGCATCTCTGCACCCACTGGCACCTCTGCACCCACTGGCATCTCTGCACCCACTGGCACCTCTGCACCCACTGCACCCACTGGCACTTCTGCACCCACTGGCACCTCTGCACCCACTGCACCCACTGGCATCTCTGCACCCACTGCACCACTGCACCCACTGGCATCTCTGCACCCACTGCACCCACTGGCATCTCTGCACCCACTGCAATCTCTGCACCCACTGCACCCACTGCCATCTCTGCACCCACTGCACCCACTGCCATCTCTGCACCCACTGGCATCTCTGCACCCACTGGCACCTCTGCACCCACTGGCATCTCTGCACCCACTGGCATCTCTGCACCCGCTGGCACCTCTGCACCCACTGCACCCACCGCACCCACTGGCACCTCTGCACCCACTGGCATCTCTGCACCCACTGCACCCACTGGCATCTCTGCACCCACTGCACCCACTGGCATCTCTGCACCCACTGCACCCACTAGCATCACTGCACCCACTGGCATCTCTGCACCCACTGCACCCACTGGCACCTCTGCACCCACTGCGCCCACTGCACCCACTGGCACCTCTGCACCCACTGCACCCACTGCACCCACTGGCATCTCTGCACCCACTGGCACCTCTGCACCCACTGGCATCTCTGCACCCACTGGCATCACTGCACCCACTGGCATCTCTGCACCCACTGCACCACTGCACCCACTGTACCCCACTTGGGCTCGGGCCTCTGCTCCGACATGTCCCACCCGGAGGCTCCCCTCGTCCCGGCTCTCCAGGGACCCTGAGCCCCGTCTACCTTCCTCACCTGGCTCCCAGCCGGGCCCAGGCCCTGGGGAGTGCGGCTGGGCTGGAAAGCGGCCTGCTGGACACCTCAGCCTCCCTCCCACCCACTCCTGTACCCACCTCCTCATCCTGTGCGCCTGCCCCGCCCAGCCTCCCTTTCCGCTGAGGCTCTCCCCACCAATCCACTCCTGCCTGCCTCAACCTCTGCCCTCTGGAGGGAGCCACGCAGGGCCCAAGCACAGGGCCCAAGCACACAGCGAGAGCACAGGGGGCGACAGCAAGGCAGCAGAGCCGGGAGCGGGGGCTGAGCAGAGCTGGTGAGATGCTCACCTTCACTCTGCTGACTTCCGGCGCTGCCGCTGCCATAGCTGAAGCCAGGGTCCTGGTAGGCGGGTGGGAAGCAGGGCGGGGGCCCTGGGTACTGGTAGGGGTAGCCCTGACCTAGGGGCCAGGGCGCAGACGGGTGGGGCAACGGGGCCAGGGTGTCCTGATCTGAGGCTCCACTGGAGCCACTGTTGAGGTTCAGGGCTGCCAGATCTGGGGGAGGGAGCAGAGGTTGGGTGAGGGCGGCCGGATGGGCCCCTGGGCGCCCCCGCCCTCCGCCCTCACTCACTGCTGCACAGGTCCCCGAAGACATAGTAGCACTGCTCGGAGAAGGTGATCTTGTTGACCGTGTGCCGCAGGAAGCCATGCTTCAGCATGCTGCTGGCGTACTTCCTGGCCTCCCGCCGCTCCTTGAAGCCCTCCACGTGTGTGTACAGCCAGTCCACCACGTCTGCCCCTGGCCACACCCCCACCGTGTCAGCCTGGCGGGCCCGGGCCACCGGGCGGTGAGCCAGACCCCACAGGCATGAGCTCACCAATCACGGCATTAGCGATGGTGATCTTGAGCCACATGCGATCACGAATCTCCAGTCCTGAGTCAGGCAACTGCATGACTCGCACTATGGCACTCATGTCACTCTTCACGGTCAGCGGCGTGTCTTCCAACTCTGTGAGACATCCCCACCCCAAACACCAGGTGAGCAGCCGGCATGCAGAGGCGGTGCTGGACACAGCCTGCCACCCAGAGCCCAGGCCTGAGACCCGGACCTGGGAGACTGAGGGAGCTGAGCCTTCCCCCTCCTCCTACAGATGCCCCACCCCAGGGGCCAACACTGGGGCAAGGCCACCCACAACCCAACCAGTGTCACTCACACCAGGCCTGCCTGTTCTCCACGTCCACTCACTCACACCAGGCCTGCCTGTCCTCCTCCACGTCCACTCACTCACACCAGGCCTGCCTGTCCTCCACGTCCACTCACACCAGGCCTGCCTGTCCTCCACGTCCACTCACTCACACCAG
>NW_012279633.1:0-4789 GCF_000151885.1 Dipodomys ordii
CTTTTTTCTTTTTGCTTATGTGGTGCTGAGGAATCGAACCCAGGGCCTCATGCATGCAAGGCAAGCGCTCAACCACTGAGCCACCTTCCCAGCCCCTATACATCTTTCAAAGCAGCTCACATAACTTGAATAATCTGAAGATTAACACTAGGCCCACATCCAAGTCAGTTTTTTGTTTCTGTATGCTGAGAGACTTCTATCCAGAGTAGAGGTTCTGTAAGTCTGCAGACCTTCTGAACTTCTTCACAAAGTATGCTCTTCTTAGTAGGCTCCTGGGTAGATCAGGAATCAGCATTTCTCAAAAGTTCCCAGTTAGAAGCTGTGGCCTTTGGACCAGGTTTTGTATGAGGGCCTCCAGATAAGAGCTGAGCAAAAAGAAGTCTCAGATTAAAACAGGGGATAGTGACACACATTGGTGTGGAAAGCCCAGGCTGATGTTCAGCAAGAGAGGTAGCTACAGACCAAGCAGATGCTCTGTGAATAGTTCCAGCATCTTGAAGATCTGACTGATGATTTCCGAGGTGACCTAATCCCATCAATAGAGCAGATTGTATTTAAAATCTGGCATCTTGCTGTGTCAAAAAATGATGACAAGTTCCTACACACTCCTATACACAGGGACTATTCTCTTAGCAGCTTACAATGCAAGCGTACTTACTGCCTGCCTTCAAGAGCATCTAGCCTGTTCTCAGCTAGTTCCCTGGTCTTTCTAATACCATTGATTTGGCTTGGAAAATAAACACTTCTTAGGTGACAGATAGAAGTACCAGGAGACAGAAACCCATCAACTATAAATTATTTGGTTTTTAATCTAAGTCTCAGGAATATTCTCCTTTCAGATTTCCTGACTTCAGTTTCCAAACAAAGATCAAAACGAGTGTGGATCATCCACAAGTGTTGGTTTAGTGTGATTTGTCCCAACAGGTTCGTGTACTGGGAGCTCAGTCTACAATATAAAAGTTTTGAGAGACAGTAGGGCCTTTTGAGATACAACCCATTGAGCAGGACCTGGGTGATTAAGCACACCACTGCTATAAATACATTACTAACTTCCTTGAAGGATGGAGCTTGTTCTATTCTTGGGAGTTAGTTCTCTTGAGACCAGTAGTGTAAGTTACATACAGGGCTAGTCTACACACACACACACACACACACACACACACACACACACACACACACACACACACACACCCTTCTCTCTTTCACATGTATGTGCCTCACTTTTGCTTATTTCTCTTTCATTTTTCATTTTCATCCCATCAGATGCTAAGCAGATGTTGACATCGTACTCTTGAGCTTTCTCATTCCCCAAACTGGCAATTAAAATACACCTCATTTCTTTGTAAAGTGCCCAACTTCAAGGAGTGTGCTCTAGCAACACAAAATGCAGAAGATATCATCCATTAGATCCACCCCTACGATCCTGCTGATTCCAGCTAAAGTAGCTGAAAATTTAGTTTATTCTCTTTGTGTTCTTTCAGGGAAATACCTTTTGAAAGTTTAGTTATTTTTCCTTGTACAAAACAACAACAAACAGACAAAAAAACCACTGGGTACCCATGGCTCACACCTATTATCCTAGCTACTCAGGTAGAGGCTGAGATCTGAGGATCATGGTTCGAAGCCAGCCCAGGCAGAAAAATCCCTGTGAGACTCCTCTCTCTAATTAACTTCTCAAAAATCAGAAGTGGCCCTGTGGCTCAAATGGTAGAGCACTAGCCTTGAGCACAGAGAGGCTCAGGGACAGCAACTAGGCCTGAGTTCAAGCCCCATAACTGACACAAACCAAAATAAACAAACAAAAACACTTTCATTTGTTCTATAGAATAGAAAATATGTTTTCTAACTTTATGATGAAACTAAATCATAATAATTTCCATTGAATCAAACAAGCTTATCTGCCTCTTTATGATGATAAATATAATTTATTGTAAATGAAACATTATTTTCATTAGTTCTGCTACAGTTAGTTGGCTCAGAAGCAAAGATATTTAAGTAATAGGAAAAAATTAGCTTTTATTTATCTGTAATTGTCAATGTGTTTTATTAGGGAAACTTATGAAAGGATTGTTCAAAAGAAGAAAATCATTTGGGATGTTTAAATCTAAAATCTACAGATGGTAATGAGAATTCAAGTTTTGCCCTTTCCCTCTTAACCTCAAGATGAAGATACAAAACATTAGAGCCCAGTTAATTCTATTCTGACAATTTGGGAGATGTCTGTGGACTTAATCACTCTTAAAAATTGTCACTTATTTTTTAACAAAATAAATTATCAATATGCATTTAGAAATATGCAAACATACAGCCATGACTCAATGATTTACTACTGGGTAAGTATGCCATATGACCACCTTTCTCCTTTCTCATAACTCACTTTAGGTTTAAATGCTGATGCTTTGTGACATGCTTGACTTTTAAAGTCACAAAGAATATTCTAGTTTTGTTCTTTTGTTTAGAGCTGTTTGTCCAACTTACCTGTTGTTATGTGTACCTGTATATTAATGTTCACCACAGTATGCTATTCCATTGCATGAATACCATAAAGCTATTTGTTAATTTTCATATTGATAGATAATTTGGGCGTGATCATGAAGAAATGACATAACAAATTTCCTTCAAAAAGTCTCTTGTTGCACATATGTGTGTGTCTAGATGTTAGCGAATATTCTGCATCATCACGTTTTTACTGTTTACTTGGCAGATAGCGCAGTTTTTCAATGTAGTTCTCACAAAATTGTAAGTCTATTCTCATTTCTCCATACTTTCTCATTGTATCTATTCTGGTGGTTCTATGGAAGTAATCCTACTGCAGTGTCTCAGTGTGGTTGTCATTTTCCAAACGTCAATGAGGTTGAACACCGGCTCAAATATTTATTGGTCATTTGGATATTCTCCTTTCTTAAGTAGTTTCGTTATTTTGGGGACAGGGTTTCATGTTTGTTTTTGCCTGGGCATGCTTGGACTACCATCCTCCATTTCTACTTCCTAGATAGCTGGGATTACGGGTGGAGCCACCATGACAGATCTCCTTACCACTTGTTTGTTTGGTTTTGTTTGCCAGTACTGGGACTTGAATTCAGGGACTTGCATTTTGCTCAGCTTGCTTGGTTGGGGTTCTGCCATACCACCAATTCAGCTTTCTGCTAATCTTACAGACTTTTCTGCCCAGACTGGCTTTGAACCATGAGTCTACAGGTCTCCTGAGTGGCTAGATCACAAGTGTGAATCACTTGCACCCAACCCACTGTTCATCTTTTAATTAACATGGTCTCTTCTTTTTGTGAACATATAGATTCCTTATGTAGTCTAGTTAAAAATGTATTTTCAGTGCGCATATAGCAATTATCATTTCCCATAGTATATCTTATCTTCTCACCCTCTCGGTAATACTTTGGGGAGAATAAAAATCTTAATTTTAATGTAATTTAATTTACTAGGATTTTCTTTTATGTTAATGTTTTTATCCTACTTAATGAAGCTTTTCCTGTTTCAAAATTATGAAGATATTCTCTGACATTATCCTTTAAAACTCTATTTTCCTTTCATAATTAGATTTAAAAGCATCTGGAGCATATTTTTGTGAGTGGTGTAGTTCGAATTTCCCTTTTTATATAAGGGATATCCAATTAATTCACTGCTATTTATTGAAAAGATCATCTTTCTTTCCACTTTCCCAATGGGGAAAAACTTAGGCCAATATTTTCCATAAGGTACCTGTATAAGTCGTTCACCATAATGTGTATTACCTTGATACTGAATAATTATTTTTAACTGTTGAAAAAGTACTGATTCCCAATCTTCTGCTGCTTTAAGCATATGTTAACATCCTTTTACATGTAATTTATTATACCTCAAATTGCTCTCTTAATAACAGGTGGACATAGAGACTCAAGACAAGAAATGGGGCAAATAGATTCAGATGTTTATAATATGGCCACAAAAATTCAAACATATTGTTATATAAGTAGCATACCTAGATATAATTAAAAATAATATAATACTTTCACACATTATTTCTTTACATGTTTGTTGGCCATATTTTCCTATGAGAATATAAACTGTGTGGGCATACCTCATCTACTACTCTAACCCAACACCTCTTAAGTACCCAAGAAATATCTGCTTAATTAATAAAGAAAAGGGAAAATCCATATGTCTTCTATGATGTTTTAGAGTCCATAGCTGAGAATTAAGGACAATTTGGGGGACATAAACTGACAAAGCTTTCTATGACTTAAGAAGCATCTGTGATAGACTGCAGTGGTAAATATAGCTACCTGGAACTTTTTAGCAAAGATACATTGGGAAGCAAAAGGCAACAACCTTTCTGTTTATTTCACACATAGGATCAAGTCCCTGGTTTGGAACGTCAACATAAAGGTCAATCAGAATGTCCTCCAAATCTTCAGTAAGATATTCAAGGCTTTCATAAATGAGATAGGAACATGGTTAATAGAAAGTATTGACCATGCTGAATAACTAGTCTCAACTTAATCTAGCTACCTCTTCTATTTCACTCCTACCAGGTAACATAACTGCAAGGCAATGCATGCTTCCCTAACAATTCGTGGCTCTTACACTTCATTTTGTCTTTGTGTGCCCAGCATTTCTACCTATTCAAGTCTTTAAGCTACTTTCATAGTACATAGTTTAATATAAAAAAGTGAAATGCAGGGCTGGGAAGGTGGCTCAGTGGTAGAGTGCTTGCCTTGCATGCCGGAGGCCCTGGGTTCGATTCCTCAGCACCACATAAGCAAAAAGAAAAAAGCCGGAAGTGGCGCTGTGG
>NW_012279634.1:0-5721 GCF_000151885.1 Dipodomys ordii
AAATTCAGATAAAACACTTCTGAAAGACAATATCAACATATATAGTAGAACTGAAGATAAGCAGGAATGGTTCATACAAAAATGACTCTGGGTCATCTTTGAGAGGAGATGTAAGGAATCAGGGAGACGCATGTGGTAGACTACAAAAATAATTTTCTTTTTTTCTCACTATGTTGTGGCTACATAACTTTAATTGTGTCTTGCCATTTTGTTGTTTGAGGGTTTTTTTAATTGTATTTATTTTGTCACTGGACATCGAACCCAGGACATTGCACTTGCTCAGAAGGCACTTTGCTGTATCATGCTTTTTATGATTTATACTTGTCTCATAAGTTCTTCCTTGTGCCTACTCAATACTTAATTAAAAAATTAAAGATATTGTAAGTCAGTAGATAGGGTATGATATATAGAAATAGTATTACACTTGTGAAGAAGAAAAATGCATGCACACTGATGAAAACCATAATCTGCTTGCCATGACATTGTCTTCTAAGTACATCCCAGTGAGTTTTTCAACAAGCAATGATGTGTGCAGAATGTATGCTTTTCCATAATGTTCTTGGGATCTCTGAGTTTTTCTACTGCCTTACCCCACACAACACCTCACCTCCTTTGTAACACTGAACTTTTCCTTTTGAGATAAAAATAGTAGCATAGTCACTTGGAAATTGGAAGTGCTTGAATTATAACCATAGATTTATGTATTGTTATGCAAAGACCTCCTTTATGGTTTTTCTTGTTGGACCTGACAGAATGCACTGAACAGGTAGGCTTGTGTATTTATTTTCATCACTGGGTGGATTCTCTCTAACCAATAGAGATACACTATATGCACAGGCTGTCAGGAATTACAGCTTTTCTTCCATGTGGAAATAAGTGGATAAGCAAATACTCCCAGCCCGATTTTCTTTCCAATTCATTATTTACAGGGAATTCACCCTTTGTAATCATTTTGAAATCAAATTTGCTCTACCAATCCCTGTAAGGTTTGTTCTGGAGATCATTGCCAACCTAGACGCCTTTAAAAAAGCTTATATCTTCTCCACACTAATGATAATTTTAAAAAACACACAAATGGATTAAAGGTGATGTCACTAGTGTCCTGGAGATTCACTCAGGAAGAAAACAAGTTACAGCAGAAATGGATAAAAGAAAGGAAAGTCAATAACTCATATGTCTTTGCTATTTGAACTTACTATTGCTACATTAAAATATTCAAAAGAGATTTCAAATTAAATGAGACAAAATATGTCATATATAAAATAGTTTCCAGGAAACTATTGTTAGTTTTACTAACATTGTTAGGAATACTATCCCAGAAGCACAAACTGCCATCCAAATTTACTTGTATACAGATTGTTTCTGGAGTAGGCTGATATGGTGATATCCTCTACCAAGCTGTCACAGAGGTCATAGACATGACTATAACAGATGGAAAGCTATAAAGAACAAGTTCTCTTTTTTTGGATTCTTTTTTTTAATTTTAATTTTTATTTTTTGTGAACATACTGTACAGAGGGGTTACAATTACATGGGCAAGATAATGAGTACATTTCTTATCAAGCATTGCATTCTACTCACCTATTGCTTCCCAACCTTTCATGTATAATCCAGACATGACACTGAATAATTCTGGCCTTCCTCCACCAAAGAGAGAATATGTTGTTGTTTTTAATGTACTATGTGATTTCTTGTTTGTTTTGTATTTTCCCCTATGGTTTCTCCCCTGCCACTGCATTTGATTTTGGTACTTTGGGTATTGTATATATGTTTATCTGAATTAGGGAAGGGAAGGGGAACAAAAAAAAGGTGAGACAAAGGACAAAGGAGGAACCAATGCAACAGTAATACTCACAAGACAATATGTTGGAAATGATCTATACAACTTGCAGTGGGGGGGAGAAGTTGGGGGAGGAAAGAAAGTGGGAGAAAATGAGGGAGGGAGTAACAAGTTCCACAAGAAATGTACTCACCACCTTACTTATGTAGCTGTAACCCCTCAGTACATCACCTTGACAATAAAATTAAAATTAAAAAAGAAAAATAGCATGTATACAAATGTCATCTATGTTTATAATAGATGAAAAATATTGTAGCAATGAGATGTACAAGATACTATGTTGGTCTCTTAAGTATCGGCCTGAAGTCTCAGGCTGCCCTACACCACTGTGCCTTCTCCTGTGCACGCTTAATGGGAATAGAAATTTTTGGCTTGTCCTGAGAAGAATAAGCTTAGGAATAGGGAGACACTCCAGGGTTTGAGAAGTTGTTATTTAATTGTAAAAACTACATGGGCTGGGCGCTGGTGGCTCACACCAGTAATCCTGTAATTGAGATCTGAGGATCACATTCAAATCCAGCCCCACCAGGAAAGTCCATGCAATTAACCACCAAAAAAAAGATACTATGTTGAAAATGAACTTTGCAGCTGGGGGAGGGAGGGAAGAGTTGGGGAGGTGGGGAGGGAAGGGATGGTAGGAGGAAAACAAAGAAGGAGGTAACAATGCTCGATAGGAAATGGACTCATTACCTTACTCATATAACTGTAACCCCTCTGTACAATATATTTACAATAAAAATATATATTGAAAAAGAAAAATAGTTTTAGCAGCAGCTTTGGTGGGTTTGAGGTATATGCAGCGGAGGAGGGTGGTTAATACTTGAAAATATGTGGGGGGGGTTTTATTAGTGGTTATCACTTCTAGAAGATACATCTCTTGGATAGCAAGAATGTAGATTAATCCTGCTCTTCTTTCTAGTAATTTTCTTGGTTAAGAACATGTTCAAGAGCAGAACAGGAGCCATCTCGTTCTTTTTTGTTCTTGTAAATACATTTCCCATTATTATTAATGTCTGTTTCCTGTGCTAATATTTTAATGTCCTTTTCTCCTGAAGGAATTAAACAGTCCCCTCTCTCCTCACTCCTAGTGGTTCCTGTTTCTGCTAAGATATCAGAAGTAATTACTACAGTTTTACGATATTTATAATAATTACTGGTACTCCATAATGATTTACTGAGGTAGGCACTGGAATAGACCCTTTTTACATAGTTTCTCCTTAGTCATCACTGTATTCCTATTATGTAAGTACTATGATTACCCTACTTTTTCAGATGTAAAAAAACAAAGCACAGAGACATTAAGTAACTTTCCAAAGAACACATACCTATTGCTCTTCAGCCAGGATTAAGAACTAAAATACAACACAAAAGCCATATCTTAACTTTTTTTCTTCATTTTTTTCATTCATTCATGGTCATACTGCATTCAGGATTGAGAGTTTAACATAATTGGTCTAGCCAAATGAATGCTTATAAGCGTTTGGTGTGTGTGATTTTTTTAAACAAGTCACTTTAAAACATGAAGAGTAGTTGAGAGATAATATAAAGTTCTATGTAGTTAAGGCTGTTTTGGTTTTCTGATTACTTGTAAATTGGAGGTAAGGTTTCAAAATTCCACTTATACTGTCTGTGGAGGTAAAGAAGCTCAAAAAGGGGCCCGGGCTGCTGGCCCAACATAGAGCCATTAGTCATTGCCTCCTGTGGCTGAGTGTGTATATATAGCATTGCCCTTAATATCTGAGGATGGCCCTGCTGAGGTAGATAGTTCCTAAGCCAAAGTTCCTATTATAAGTAGGATTTAACACTTGACTTGTTTATAGGCATCATGGCCAGGGGCCCAGGCCCCTGAGTTAGACCAAGGCCCTGTAGTAAATGGCTTGAAGAGCTAGTCAACAACATAGTTTAATACCCATCCTTTCAGAGCCCAACCAAATGTGGAATACATAATGACTCTGTTTATTCATTGCTTTTCTTTTTGGAAAAGAAGAATATAAAAGAAACTAATAAGGAAAATCTTATCCACTCATACCTGTCAACCCAAACAAGAGCAATTTCTATTCTAGGTTTTAGGCCTAGCACACATATAACTTTATTGTATACCTTTTAGTGGATCAGAATACCATGATAATTGGTTATCTTTCAAAATTCTCATTTTCAAAGTCACATGCAAATCAGCATCATTTCCTCCATCTATGTTCCCCACCACTACCACTCCTCATTCCAGGCTCCCCCTTTGTCATATGTATATGTAGCCATTATAAAACTATGCAGTGGTTTTACTTTTTTTTCTTTTGGTGGGGGGGGGGCGGTGAGGGAGTCCGGTCGTGGGGCCTGAACTCTGGACCTGGGCGCTGTCCCTCAGCTCTTCAGCTCAAGGCTAGCACTGTACCACTTGAGCCACAGCGCCACTTCTGACTTTTTCCTTTTTGCTTATGTGGTGCTGAAGAATGGAACCCAGGGCCTCATGCATGCAAGGCAAGCGCTCTACCATTGAGCCACCTTCCCATCCCTACAGTGGATTTTCTTATATCTCCCCAGTCTATGGAGTCTCTTGAGGGAAAGGAAGACAGAATATTCATCTTGGTACCACCATATATTACATGGGCTTACCAAGTTTGTTAAATTAATATTCAAAATATATTCTGAAGTCCAGTAGTAATTTTACTCAAGAATTCAGATACTTAGAAATGGAGCTATAACTTAAGTGGTAGAGAGCCAACCTTATGCAAGAGAGTTAAGAGATAATGCCTAAGACTTGAGTTCAAGCCCCAGCACACACACAAAAAATTATGTAGAGCTAGGTAGTACATACTGATCACGTATATTGTCTTCACTAGTCACACTGTGAGAGTGATTATATCATTCTCATTTTTACATGAGTAAATAGAGGCTTGGTATTTCTCAAATTTGTGGCCATGCATTACCTAGGGTACTTGTACAATGTGCAGATTCGCCAGCACCAGTCATGTGGAAATCTCAGCCTGTGTAGCAAACACATCAGGTGATCTGACACACAGGGTTGGAACACACTTTGACAAACACAGGTGTACACAGTTGTTGCCCAGAAAATTCATGGCAGAGCAGTCCAGACTAGCCCTTTTAATTCCCAATATAGTTCATACTATATTTATCTTTGTTATATTCTATCTCAGAATGGCAAGAAAGTGGACTGGAACATGTTGAAAGATTTTCAGCAACAGGATTAACACAACTCTTGGATTAACCTTAGCACTGTTTCCTTTTTTCCTGCACAAGATCTTGCCAGATATGCAACAACATAGCAGCCATCTTGCCAAGTTACCTCTTAGGCAATTTACCTCAGGAAGCATAAACCAAAAGGCTTTCAGAACTTACTGAGTTTATGTTTCTATTTTTCCTTCTCTATCTTGTTCCCTGAGCCACCATCCACTAGCAAGCACACCATTAACTTAACAAGCATGCTGAGTACATGAAATGCAATTAGTTGATTTGTTAAGTATTAATATTTCTAGTTGAAAACCAATAGCTACAACATCTAAGATTCATTGACAGGAAAGAAATGAGTGTTTACAAGGTAATTAGTGCAGAAATTACAAGAGCCACAGTAGGTAGCATGTTCAAGCCCCATTTATGCTTTTGGTGTGTTATTTAACTAGATATTTCACAAAGAAATATGGAAGAAAAGTGATAATTCTGCTCTAAAGACTAGAGGGTCGGGGCTAGGAAGGTGGCTCAGTGGTAGAGCGCTTGCCTTGCATGCTCGAGGCCCTGGGTAAAATTCCTCAGCACCACATAAGCAAAAAGGAAAAAGCCGGAAGTGGCGCTGTGGCTCAAGTGGTAGAGCGCTAGCCTTGAGCTGAAGAGCTGAGGGACAGTGCCCAGGCCCAGAGTTCAGGCCCCAC
>NW_012279635.1:0-3012 GCF_000151885.1 Dipodomys ordii
CTTCCCAGCCCTACTTTGGCTATTTTTAAATGGTTAAAATGAATACAAGGCCAGGCACCAGCCTGTAATCCTGGCTACTCAGGAAGTTGAGATCGAAGGATCTCATTTAACTCCAATTAACAACTCAAAAACTGAAAGTGGAGCTATGGCTCAAAATGGCACAGCACTGGTCTTGAGCAAAGGAGTTCAGGGACAGGTATCCAGGCCCTGAGTTCAAAATCTACAATGGAGTAAAAAAAAAAATTAAGGTAATATCTATACACTGAAAATTCATCTTCATGACTTTCAATTACAATGTAAAACTAAAAAACACTGTAGTTTTACCACCTATATGTATAGATTCCCCTCCCTCTCCCTCCCTTTCATTCTCTTCCCTCTTCTTCTTCCCTCTTTTCTTGAGCCAAGGGCCTACTACATACTAGGTGTTAAGCATTCTATCACTTGAGTTATACCCCTAGCCCTATAACAGCACAAACTTACTTCAGTCAATGATTGTAACTGCCATCTTTTATCCAGTAACTATACTCAAATCCTCCCAATTTATTGTGTATCAATTTTCCTTTTCAGAAAAAGACAAGAAACAGTAAAATATTTCAATGAAATATGTAAATCATCATCTGTGGGTGGAGGGGTAATAGCTCAGCAATGGAAAGGTTACCTTTTCTACCACTACTATCATCATTTCAAAGCCTTATCATTCTTCATCCAGACCTCAACAGGCACAACTGAAAGGGAAAGGGAAGATTTTCACTGAAGAATAGTCCTGTCTCAGACTGGAGAAAATGGACATATCTATCTGTTCACTGATAGGAGGAAACATCCACTGGCAAGATCATACTACCATTAGCTCTCCTGTGCTTTTAGCTCACAAATCCAGAGATGCACACCACCTGTAATTCTTGGGAGACGCTGGGGAAGGAAGGAAGCCTGAAAAATGTTTCTTAATCTTTCGTGTAAACAAAGCCTTACCACTGTGTGAAGTTTTTAATCTCTTCTTACAAGATCTATATTTAAAACCGAGTGGGCAGAGGCTAAGATAGAACCTTTGGCTCACCATCTGTTTTCCTTTTTTTTTTTTTTTTTACAAGTCATAAACACACTCAGAAAACCTCAAAAGAGTTTAGCTTTCTTGAGGAAAAGAGAACATGGGAACATTGGTGGGACTGCAATTTTCCTATAGGTCAGGGGAAAAGTAAAGCCTGGATGAGGTCTCTGTGAAGAGACTCAAAAAAGAGAGGGAAGCACAGCAAAACTCATTGCAGTTGACAGAGTCACACGGTCAGAGCCTAGTTTGCAGAAGATAGTGGGACAGGAATGTCCACATGAACTTGCACTCTCTGTGCATGGCCATTTTCTTACTTTGCCATTGTGTCGCTCATGTTTCTTTTCTTTCTATTCTTTGTTGGTCATAGGGCTTGAACTCAGGGGCTGGCTGCTATCCCTGAGCTCTTTCACTCAAGGCTAGTAGTATAACACTTTGAGCCACATATGGTTTTCTGGTGGTTAACGGGAGATACGAGTCTTACAGCCTTCCTGCCCAGGCTGGCTTTGAACTTCGATCCTAAGATCTCAGCCTCTTGAGTATCTAGGACTAAAGGCTTAAGTCACCAGCACCCAGCTTTGCTCATGTTTCTCATTTGAATTTTTAATGCCTTCTGTAGATTAAGAAGCTAATGGGGGTGCTGAGTAAGATTAAAGTATATTATATATGTGTTTGAAAATGTAATAATGAATCCCATTGTTTCGCATAATTAATATATATGCTAATAAAAATGAATCTGGCCAGGTGTTGATGACTAACACCTACAATTCTAGCTACTCAGGAGGCTGAGATCTAAGGATTGTGGCTTGAAGCCAGCCCAGGCAGGAGAGTCCATGAGACTCTTATCTTCAATAAACTATTCAGAAAAAGCCAGAAATGGTGTTGTGGCTCAAGTGACAGAGCACTAATCTTGAACAATAGAAGCTTACGGTCAGAGTCTGGGCCCAGATTTTAAGCCCTAAGACTTGCCCTGCCCCCCTAAAAAAAAATAAAAAAGCCAGGAAATGAGACTCGAATTTTACGTAAGTCTGACATGCTGGATTTTATTTTGTTTTATTTATTTATTTTTTGATTGGTTGTAGGCTTTAACTCTGAGCTCTTCAGTTCTAGGTGGGTACTCTACCACTTGAGCCACAGTGCCATTTCTGGTTTTCTGGTGGTTTATTGGAGATAAGAGTCTCACGGACTTTCCTGCCCAGGCTGGCTTTTAACCATATTTCTTAGATCTCAGCCTCCTAATAGCTAGGATTACAGGCGTGAGCCACTGGTGCCAGCTCTAATTTCTAAGTACTGATGAATTCCACGGGGATTCCGCCATGATGTAAAGTATTACATGTCAACTTCTACAGGACTTTATCTTCTTTAACTCATTCTTTCAGAAATTAACATAGCTGTTTCTTTTCTCTAAAGTAACCTGTACCCACTGTAAGGACTACATAACTGATTTTTTTAGTGGCCTTGTCCCTGGCACCTGGCCTTGTTTGGCAAAATCTTTCCTA
This sequence comes from Dipodomys ordii, assembly GCF_000151885.1. NCBI lineage: Eukaryota > Metazoa > Chordata > Mammalia > Rodentia > Heteromyidae > Dipodomys > Dipodomys ordii. The sequence continues at coordinate 2,542 of NW_012279635.1, forward strand.
CTCCATCTGCTCCTTAATGCATTTGACAATGATAACTAGCCACTTTTTTAAAATTACATTTTCTCACTTACAGGCTCACACCTGTAATCCTAACAACTAAGGAGGCCGAGACCTGGAAGATGGAGGTTTGAAGCCAGCCTGAGGAAGAAAAGTCTTTGAGGATTCATCTCCAATTAATCAGCAAAATGCTGTACTGAAGATGTGGCTCAAGTGGTACAGCAGTAGTTGTGAGCAAGAAAGCTGAGTGAAGAGACTGAGTTCAAGCTCTGGTATTGGCCCACACACAAAAATAATTATATCATCTCTTCCTGACTACTATCATGACATGGTCCTATTTCTGTTTCTCATTCTATATCTCAAATTGTACAAATGCTTCTTTTCACTGGCTTCCTTTTAGTACTGTCCTTTTTTTTTTTTTTTTGGGGTCCGGTCATGGGGCCTGAACTCTGGGCCTGGGCGTTGTCCCTCAGC
>NW_012279636.1:0-2892 GCF_000151885.1 Dipodomys ordii
TTCCCCCTTCCTTCCCTTCCCTCCTTCCTTCCCTTCCCTCCTTCCTTCCCTTCCCTCCTTCCTTCCTTCCCTTTCTTCCTTCCCTTCCTTCTTTCCTTCCCTCCTTCCTTCCCTCCCTTCCCTCCTTCCTTCTCTCCCTTCCCTTCCCTCCTTCTCTCCCTTCCCTCCTTCCTTCCCTCCTTCCTTCCTTCCCTCTTTCCCTCCTCCCTTCCTTCCTTCTCTCCTTCCTTCCCTTCCCTCCTTCCTTCCCCCTTCCTTCCCTTCCCTCCTTCCTTCCCTTCCCTCCTTCCTTCTTTCCATCCATCCTTCCTTCCCTCCCTTCCCTCCTTACTTCTCTCCCTTCCCTTCCCTCCTTCCTTCCTTCCCTCCTTCCTTCCCTCCTTTCCTTAGGCTGAGATCTCCCTGTGCTATCTCACAAAGTGGCCTTGAACTTCAACTTCACTTTAAAGATTTTTAAAAGACAATAGAGGCGCTGGGAAGGTGGCTCAGTGGTAGAGCGCTTGCCTTGCATGCATGAGGCCCTGGGTTCGATTCCTCAGCACCACATAAGCAGAAAAAGCTGGAAGTGGCACTGTGGCTCAAGTGGCAGAGTCCTAGCCTTGAGCTGAAGAGCTGAGGGACAGCGCCCAGGCCCAGAGTTCAGGCCCCATGACAGACAAAAATTTTTTAAAAAGCCAATAGATATTCATATATACATATGTATATATATAGTTGTTTGATTCATTGGAGATGAATCAAATAAGATAAGGAGAAAAGGAAGAGGGTAAATAATTTTCTAATATGTTTGTATATATATATGAAAACATTGAGAAGCGGAATGAAATCTACTGACAAGTAGAGAGGGTCAGGGAGGAGAGCAGACATGGGGATGTGACAGGGAGGATGAACGAGGCTGAATGAAATTAAAATAGGTTATCTGCATTACGCAAACAACAACAAACTGTGGAAATTGTCCTGGGGAGGGGAAGAGAGCATAACAGAGGAGGTGAAATTGATTGGAACACATTGGAAATGTATGAAATGTAACCATGAAATCACACACATCCCCAATAACTGATTAAAACTAATTTAAAAAGTCAATAGACTGGGTAATTTCAGGACAGAATTAAATGTATCATGTTTTACTCTCATCTCTTGCTTGTTGGGGTCAATCAGTAGACTAACACCCTGTAATTTCATCCATGAGGCTACCACCCACTTGCTCATCCGAAGCCAAACTCATAGTTCAGCACCATGCCAAAGAGAATGAGTTAATGCAGGGCTTATCCAGTAATACTCATTTTATTCAGTCCTTTGATGGCAGCTGTACAATTGCCCACGCTTTAACCATGTCAAAGGTGCCTGGAGTCCTTCACTTTGAAAGGTAGGCAAGCTCTGGCTTTGAGACCAGTGTTGATCATTAAAACATTTCAATAACATCTACCCATTCTAAATCCAACACATTTATTCCCCTTGAGTTATTTTGCTTGTGTTTGTTTGTTTTTAAATGGCAGCTCCCAGCATGACTTTCAGAAGAAAACGATTTAAAGTTCATAAAATGTCATCACACAGTTCCACTCCCTCCAGCAAATTACCCGGGAAACCAAGAGGAAAATCAAACTGAAGCCGTTTAAACACTTTACATAGTGCAATCTAAAAATCACTGGAAACACCAGTATCCAAAGATTCTATGCAGTTTTGACTACACGTCTAATGAGTGAAACTTTCACTGAAGTCATAAACACAAAAGAACTTCCTCCTCAGCCTCTTGAATATCTGGGACTACAGCCGTGTGTCTCCATCCTGGCTACCTGTTCCGCTCTTTAAAAAACATTTCTACTTTCACACTAACAAAACCATGGTATTCAAAACCATGGTATGGAATTACATTCTTGTCCAGAGCCCAGAGCAAACCCTCTTTCCTCATGTTTACACCTATCTCCCTCTCAGGAGGGTTGAACACCCGAAAATACTCTTTAAAGGCCACATGGCCATGCCAGGTCATGGTGTCAATACCGGAAGGCCATGGAGATTCCAGACACACCCTATAAAACCACAGGCTGCAGGTATAGGCAGGTGCGTGGCTTCTGAGAACCCGGGGACGCTGTGTGCCACCAGAAGCCCTCCACAGAGCACACACAGCGTGATGGAGCCAACGACCTGGGGACTTGGGAAACAGGGAAGCCTATTAGAAATTCCCTCTGGTTTTGCAATCTCTGATATTTCAGAGCTCCAAGGGTCAACTAAGAGCAAGAGTGATGAACATGACAAACACCTGCTCCATCCTCATCCCTTTCAAAGTGATACTGAAGGAGCACTTTTTAGGTTTCCATCATTTACAAACTTCCCATTCTGAGATCCCTTGATTGATAGATAGACAGATGGACGGACAGACAGACAGATAGATGGATAGATAGATAGATAGATAGACGGACGGACGACGGACAGACAGACAGATAGATGGATAGACGGACAGATAGACAGACAGATGGATGGATGGATAGATAGATAGATAGATAGATAGATAGATAGATAGATAGATAGACGGACGGACGGACGGACGGACGGACGGACGGACGGACGGACGGATGGACGGACGGATGGATGACGGACAGACAGACAGATAGATGGATAGACAGATAGACAGATAGACGGATGGATAGATAGATAGATGAATGGATAGATAGACAAACAGATAGACAGATAGACAGACAGATAGATAGATGGATAGATAGATAGATAGATAGATAGATAGATAGATAGATAGATAGATAGATAGATAGATAGATGGGTGAATGGACAGATAGATGGGTGGATAGATAGATAGATAGATAGATAGATAGATAGATAGATAGATAGATAGATAGATAGATAGATAGATAGATAGATAGATAGATAGATAGATAGATAGAT
>NW_012279637.1:0-4888 GCF_000151885.1 Dipodomys ordii
CTCTCCTGCCCGGGCTGGCTTTGAACCGCGATCCTCAGATCTCAGCCTCCTGAGTAGCTAGGATTACAGGCGTGAGCCACCAGCGCCCGGCTGGCATTTTATTTTTAACCCATGCATGCACACACAGATTCTTGGCACAGGTTTTTTTTTTTTTAAACAAACACAAATGAATGATCTTTTGATGTGAATTTTGTACCTGGTAGAAAACAGACTTAGGAGAGAAAGCATTAATGAAGATAATGGTTAATTTTCACACTAGAATTCCTATTAGTTTTTTCTTATCTTTTCATTATGCCTCCAAAGCTCCAAAAGTGTCCTAAAAATCAAAGAGTGTAAGACAAAAATGCATCTTTAAAATTTTTTGAAACTGTGGAGAGCAAAATATTTTAATGAGGAAATATATTATTCTGCTCCTAATCAAAGTCTAATAGTCTGGAACTGGTATTTTGGCTCCCTAAAAAGTTCAACAAGACAGGCCAATTATGGACTCTGAAACATTTTTATTTTTAGTTTGTTGTAATAGCAATTCATTCTCTTCTATGGTTCATTAACTGAGAAGCCAGTTGAAATGAGAGTGCTGGCACCTTAAGAATAATTGACTGTATTTACCAAATTCTTAATAGTGCAGGTCTGTGTGTGAGGGAGAGATGTAAGAACAAAAGGGACCAATCTTTCTAGGGGAGTCTGACTTTCAATAAAGCCAGCCTAATGAACAGCTGATGAATACAGTTCATCTGATGTTTATCCTTTCAGTTTATTTTTAAGTAGAAAAAGTTTGGTTATTTTGCTTATGTCTGCCTTTAGTTTGATGTGGCATTACTTTATTGAGCAAGAGTAATTTGTTGTTTAAAAATGAATGTAGTAGACACAGCTGTGATAATCTCTATACCATCAAATTGTCAGTCTCACATTGTCAACTATATATCTGGCCGTGTTGGCAACACCTTTCACTGGCCTGTTTACCTTACAGTAGCATTTATTTTGGTCCACTCTCCCTTCTGGGACATTGCTTACCTGTCTGGTGGTCTTGACATTTCTAACCTGCTGCTAATGGGGAGTTGAGATGTTGATGGCAAATACGATGGAATTTTGAAAAAGGTTAGATATGTTATAAGATAATCAAATGGAGACTAGAGAGGCTGCTAAAATAAATTGTATCTTACATCTCATTAATAAAAGCTTAGTTTTGTGATTATGGGAATTATTATAATAACCCCCTGTTTTTGTTGCTCATAATACATTTGGAGAGTTCTTTAATATTACCTCATTTGAAGTATTTTGTAATAGTATCATATTACAAGACAATCCCCTCCATAGGTCTGTAGTGGTGTGATTTTAATGGGGTTAAGAAGGAATTAATGTCTTAGAAAAAACTTAGGTTTGGCCTTTCCCTCACACCTCAGGAATAGTGAGAATGCCATTTTCCACAGAGGGGAATAATTTAAGATTTCCAGGTTGTTATAGTCTGTTTTACAAGAAGCATTTTCAGTAATAATGATAATAAGCCCAAATACAGAATAAATATTAACCTATGAAAATAAAATTTCAAGACATATTTCACAAAATTGATGGCAGTTATAGAGTTCTTACTTATTTTAGAAACACACAGAGTGTGATCATTCATACTTCTAGCTATTCACTCTCTTCTCATGTCTTTTTAAAGCACAGCAGAGGCGACCCTAGAGAGGAAGGGATGAAAGTAATACCTGTTTTCAGAGCAACACAGTATATGCAATGTTGGCTTAAGGTCTGCACAGACAGAAATAATCTAGCTTCAGAGGTTCTGTACCCTACTCTTCAGGAAGTAAAGGCACAGAAACATGCTCAAAGTAGATAACTGTGTTTCTTTCTCTTGTTTCTTCTTATGATTTTTCTCTTGTTTTGGGGGCACTGTATGTGAGTGATCAGGCCTTTAGGGATGCCTTGCACTTAGCTAGTGAGAGACAGAGATGACTAGAGCTCAACCATAATCTGGAGTGTGGGAGGGTGATCCCACAGCTTTTCAGCTTCTTTGGGAGAAAAGGAACTGAACAGACAACCAAGAGAGGAAGAAAACAAATATAAAATACACATCTTTAAACTTCATGAGAGAGAGAGAGAGAGAGAGATACAGACAGACAGACACACAGACAGACACAGAGACACAGAGACATAGACAGACAGACACAGAGACAGAGACAGAGATGCAGGGAGACAGAGAGAGACACACACACAGAGATACAGGGAAACAAAGACAGACAGGACTGCTCAGTTTGCTCCCTACCAAATGTCCAAATGTTGTGGCAATGTTTATTTGTAGATCCGAGAGTGAGTCTAACATGATGAGGAAGTGAAGGTTTCCACCTATAGTCAGCTGCCAGAAAGAACTCAACCTCCTTTCCTAGAGCAAGTTTTTAGAGTCTATCCAAAACTAGGATCAACTTGTCTCAGGGCTCATCCTTATGCAAAGACTGCAAAAAGAATTTGAAAGTCATGAACATCTGACTACTAGAGAAAACCTTTATTAGTTCAAGAATAAGCCTCTGTGGTTTAATTAGCTACCCCTTCGGACATTGATTCTTTTTTTTCCCCTGGCACTAGTATAGAATATAATGAATCTTCCAAATCTTATAGAAGATCTTACCCAAATCCAGCTGGATTTGTGGCTATAGAGAAGTTGCTTGATTTTGTTAAGCATGGCTTATATTCTTTCTTTTTCCTCCCTGACATATTCATGTAAGTGGCAAAATTACTTGAGAGTATATATACTATTCTTCTAAACCAAAGGTTATTTTTCCCAGCTTAATCTTCCAATAGATCACATGTCTGTCTCAAGGCAGTTCTGACCACATGTGTTAGCTTAGAGGAAGGGCTTAATTTCCTTCTTTCTGTTTCCAGAGTAGACTTCACATACCCTGTCTATGATATTAATGTGTCTCCCCACAATTCATGTATTCAAACATAAGATCTAATATGACAGTATCAGGAGGTGAGGTCTTTAGGAGGTAATTCAGTTATTAGGGCTTTGACTTTATAACAAGGTTCAGTGGGTTATCTACTTCCTTTTTGCCCTTTTACTTTCTGCCATGTGAGGATACAATATGCATCCCCTTTGGAGGATGCAACAGTAAGGGACCATTTTGGAAGCAGAGAGCAACTTTTACCAGATGCCAGTTTTCTGGTACCTTGATCTTAAATTTCCTGATGCTTAGAACTATAAGAAATATGTTTCTGTTATTTGTGTTACTCAACCATAGGTATTTTGTTTACCAGCACACACAGATATCATTGTAGTAGCATTTAAACATTACAGTATACTTGTCTCTTTACTTATCCCCAAACACTAGAAATGTGAGCTCATTGAGAGCAAGAGCAGAAAAGGATTCATGTCCATATTCCTATCACCTAGCATAGAATCTCTACCTCATCTTAACACTGTCTTTGGAATTCTATTGGAATTTTTTTTCTGATTCTTTTTTTATTTTAATTGTGAAAATACCGTACAGAGGGGTTACATTTACATGGGCAAGATAATGAGTGAATTTCTTATCAAGCATTGTTGCCTCCTCTTTTGTTTCCCCTTCCCATCCCTTCCCATCCACCCCCCACCACCACCGAGCTCTGCTAGCTGCCATATGTTCTGCAAAAGCCAGTCTAAGACAGCCAGGGAACACAAGGCAAATCTTTTCAATTGTGAAGAGGCTTGTGAAAATGTTTTGTTTTAACTCCACTTCCCCTCATTGATCTTAAATTTTTTCATTAGTGGTTGCTTGCAGTTTGTGAAAAAGAAGATTTTACACATGGTGCAGGATCTCTGTGACTTCATGTCTTTCGATCTAGAGCTGAGGCCTTAGTCATTTTACTTAGCCTTTATATAATACAATCAAATCTTGATTAATTGAGACTAACTTGGAGAAAGGCCAGTCAGAATTATAGATATAAAAGAAATGCAATTTATTACTTTCAAGTTCATAGAGTAATAATAAGTAGACTAAGAAAGCTCTTGCCAGAAAATTTTGCCAAGTAGAGGTCCTCGGACCTGTTTTAATGAATAAATAAAAATGATGTGTAATTAACGTATTTATTGTTTGTAAATTGCTTCTAAAGTGCTTAAAACAATTTATTCTCTTAATTTAAGCGCTTGTTTTGTAATCCTGTTTACTATATCATTTGCCTAGTACAGCTTTAAAAAAATAGATATAGCAGTCTAGCTCTCAGTTATCACCAAATATGAATGAGTGAAGTTTGAATGGCAAAGGTATGTATATCTTCAGCATAGTGATGCAAGAAAGCCGAAGATGGATACTTTTTGGAAATAGGCAGAACAGATTCTTCCTTTCTTAGTTGTTGTTAGTTGCAGAGGTAGAGGCTTAGAGATAGTTGCTCAGTGCTATTCAGAGAAGCAAAGAACTTCCTTGCTAGGAATTGTCATCATTCCAATCCATCCCCCCCCCCCCAGTGGTCTAATGCCAGAGAGTTTCCAGTAGGGCAATAAAATGAGAAAATTTACCTTTTGGATAATTTCACTATGATCAAGCAATCCCCAGTGGGCAAAACTAATAGATGATACTGTATTTTGATTGCAGTTTATCTCTAGCAATTATAGATGAGCAATTTAAGTGGCAACAAAGCAAGTCATTTGCTAGAATGAGGCTCTATTTTACTAAGCTTTATCATTTGACATTCTCCTGATCACAAAGCTACAGACAGTCTTTTTCCTTGGGTGCATCATACATCATCTTTTTCTAGTATCCTTAGGAACATTTACCTTTATTTTTTTTTTTTTTTGGGTCCGGTCATGGGGCCTGAACTCTGGGCCTGGGCGCTGTTCCTCAGCTCTTCAGCTCAAGGCTAGCACTCTACCACTTGAGCCACAGTGCCACTTCTGGCTTTTTTCTTTTTGCTTATG
>NW_012279638.1:0-3227 GCF_000151885.1 Dipodomys ordii
TTTTTTTTTTTTTAGTGTTGGTCCTGGGGCTTGAACTCAGGACCTGGTTGCTGTCCTTGAGCTTTGTTGCTCAAGGCTAGAGCTCTACCACTTGAGCCACAGCTCCACTTCTGGCGTTTTGGTAATTAGTTGGACATGAATTTCACAGACTTTCCTGCCTGGGCTGATTTTGAACCATGATCCTCAGACATCAGCCTCCTGAGTACCTAGGATTACATGTTTGAGCTATACATTTTTCTAAATGCATAACCTATGTTTCCTCCAAATTTCTTTGTCCATAGACTATTGTTATAAATAAATATGCTTTCCAGGAACCACTGGAATGACAATAATAGATGTGAAAACAAAGAGTTTCTCAGCAAATTTACTGCTGCTGAAGGGTGCACCATAGGCCACAAATCTGACAGGCAAGCAGCTCCACAGCAGGCCCTGCCTTTCTGCTCAGATTGGTTCAGCTCTGGTTCCCAATCTGCTCTGTGTTGGCGAGTTTGAATAGAGTAAGTTGTAGTTACACAGGTAACCACAAAAAGACTTTGAAATAAGATTACCAGCAGCCATCTCAGAACATACCCCCACCCTTGCTATTTCTTCAGCAATATGAGGTGTGTCTTCTGAAGTGAGACTTCTTTCCCTCTTAGAGCAACCAATCAACATAAAACCGAACATTTCAAAAATCCTTCCTTATCTCAAAGCAATTCCTCTTTTCCTCTTTTTACTTACAGATACTGTCTTCACAGATAATCAAAAAAAAGGCAGTCCTGGTGCTTGAACTCAAGGCCTGCGCCCTGTCCCTAAGCTTCTTCTTTTTTTTTTTGGTCCAGTCGTGGGGCCTGAACTCTGGGCCTGGGTGCTGTCCATCAGCTCTTCAGCTCAAGGCTAGCGCTCTACCACTTGAGTCACAGCACCACTTCCGGCTTTTTTCTTTTTGCTTATGTGGTGCTGAGGAATCGAACCCAGGGCCTTGAGCATGCAAAGCAAGCACTCTACCACTGAGCCACCTTCCCAGCCCCTCCCTGAGCTTCTTTTGCCCAAGGCTAACACTCTAACACTTGAGCCAAAGCACCACTTTTTCTGTTTATTTAATACTGAGGAATTGAATCCAGGGCTTCATGCATGCTAGGCAAGCACTCACTCCACCACTAAGCCACCTTCCCAGCCCCAAAGGGAGAACTTTTAAGCAGCTTATTTTTATAGAAAAGACTGTTCTTCTCACAATTAGATCTATGGTCTCTTTTTACTTCCATCTCTCTTTTTCATTTGAATTAGAGAGGTCAACAAAAGGTTCCCCTTAGCTTTGCTAAGGTGATCACATGTTGACAAGTTCTGCACTGATGGAAATCTAAGTGCAATGCTCTGGGTGCTCAACCTGAAGCACTATCAAACCATTGGATACCCATGAGGGATCTTAATATATTTGAGTCTGAAAGCACACAACTGCTTTGATGTTCCATTTCCACTCCTGGAAGATATTCTGATGATCATCTGAGTTATTACTATTTTTCTTCTTGTTGTTGTTGGTTGTAGGGCTTGAACTCTGGGCCTGGGTGCTGTTTCTCAAGCTCTTCAGCTCAAGGCAAGTGCTCTACCTCTTGAGCTACAGCACTACCCTTCTGGTTTTCTGGTGGTTAATTGGAGATAAGAGTCTCATGGACTCCTTCTCCTTCCCCCCCTTCCCCGTAAGAAATGTACGCATTATCCTGCCCATGTAATTGTAACTCCTCTGTACAGTATGTTCACAAATAAAATAAAATTAAAAAAAAAAGAAATGCAGGAAAGAATAAGTAAAAAAAAAAAAAAAAAAGAGTCTCACGGACTTTCTTGCCAGGGCTGGCTTTGAACCATGATTCTCAGATCTCAGCATCCTGAGTAGGCATGAGCCACTGGTGCCCGGCTACCTGAATTTTTTTTTAAGACTTTTTTTTTTAATATAAATTTGTGAGAATTGGGGCTGGGAAGGTGGCTCAGTGGTAGAGTGCTTGCCTTACAAGTCGAAGGCCCTGAGTTTGATTCCTCAGCACCACATAAACAGAAAAAGCTGGAAGTGCACTGTGGCTCAAATGGTAGAGCGTTAGTCTTGAGCTGAAAAGCTGAGGGACAGCGCCCAAGCCCAGAGTTCAAGCCCCATGACCGACAAGAAGAAAAAAAAAAAACTACCAAATTTGTGAGAATTAAACCAGACTTAACAATCTTGAGCTAAGGCTCAAGAGAACTAGAGAGCTAGCCTTGAGCAAAACTAAATGAATTAGTAAATAAAGTAAAAGCTCAAACATTTAGGGACAATGACTAGGCTCTGAGTTCAAGCCTTCAAGCTGCAGGCAGAATTGGCTCACACAAAGAAAACACTTAGAGGTAAAGAAAGATAATAATCTTACTCTGAATGGGAGTTTGTAATCACAAAAAGCAGCTCAGAGCTTGCTTGGCTAATTGCAGAGAAACCAGCTCAAGTTTCACCTGTTTGTAGTGGTTGACAGTTTCTGAGAATCACTGAGCCTTTCTGAGAACTACCTGCACTCATAATCGCTTTAGGCAAGAAGTTAGAGATGTGAGCAAGGCTTAGGAACAAGAATGCTTTACAAAGCCTGTTTACCGACTTTAGAGATCCCTTCACATAAACAGGCAGTACAATGTAATCATTGTGACAATCAATGATGACAACTACATTGATAAACTTAGGGAAGGTGCTAAATACTAACTCTTTCTGGAAGTTCTTTTACCTCATACATATGAATCATTTACTTCCAGAAAATACTACCCTTATAGCAGAATCCATTCAACCCTGGAATTAAATTCCAGTAACAGTTCAGATTTCATGGTAAGATGACAGAAAGGAGAATCAAAGAATACTAAAAGTGTTGTAAAAGCCCTGTCCGGTTGCACAGTTCCTTCATCCCTTCAACACTTCAGTGCACCACTCAACCATAATCATCTTCTCTTAAACATCTTTTCCACTGTTCTGTGTCTGAGGCCTTTGGTTATACAGTCCAGCCTGTCCCCATAGATACATAGTAGAATGGTTTCTGGTGACATTTTTAGGTAGTAGTTTATCTAAAGTGTTTAGTAAATTAACTCAACAAATTATAGCTATTACTAGTTTTCATTATCGTTTTTATTGTAAAGATACTATACAGAGGGGTTATAGTTACCTGAGTAAGGTAATGAGTACATTTCCTATCGAGCATTGTTACCTTCTCCTTTGTTTTTCCCCTACCATCCATTCCCTCCCAACC
>NW_012279639.1:0-2331 GCF_000151885.1 Dipodomys ordii
CCCAAAGAAACATAGGTCCCATGGTTTCCCTTATTTGCAATAACTAGTATATGTCTGGGACAAGCAGAAAAGTTCAGATAAGACGATGTTAAGTGAAATGAATCCCAAGATAGGGACACAAGTGGTTTTTTCTTTCTTGCTATTGTTTCTAAGATATTTATAAGGTACCTTGTGATTTTTTTGTTGCTTTGTATGTCTACCCCCCATGATATAACTCCTGCTTTCACTGTATTTGATGTTGGAATAATTTGGGGAGAGAAAGGGAAAAAACAAATTGTTTAAATAGAGATACAGGTGGACCCATTGCAACAATGAGATGTACAAGACTCTATGTTAAAAAAGGAACTTTACAATTTAGGCAGGAGGTGGGGGGGGTTGGAAGGAGTGTAGTTGAAGATATGGGAGTTAAGGGATGGTAGGAGAAAAACTAATGAGGAGACAACAATGGGAAGGGGAAACAAAGAGGAGGCAACAATGCTTGATAAGAAATGTACTTGTTATCTTGGCCATGTAATTGTAACTCCTCTGTACGGTATTCTCACAATAAAAAAATGTATACAACCTACTATGGAAGAATTTTATAGTTTATGGATGCTACTACAAAATAATAACACATTTATAATAATATTTTATTGTGAAAATACTGTACAGAGGAGTTAAAGTTACATGAGCAAGGTAATGAGTACATTTCTTATCAAGCATTGCTGCCTCCTTTTTGTTTCCTCTTCCCATCTCTTCCTAAACTCCCCTCCCTCCCCACTTCTGATCCTCACCCACACCAAAGTTGTTCAGTTCATTTTTTGACATAATGACTTGTATATATTATTGTTGCAATGGGTCCACCTGTATCCATAGTTAAACAATTTGTTTTTTCCCTTCCCCTCCACAAATTATACCAACATCAATTACAGTCAAAGTATGGGTTATACCATGGGGGAGTGATATACAAAGCAACATAGAAATCATCTTATAAATATGTTAGAAACAATTGCATGAAAGACAAAAAACAAAAAACATTTGAATATTATCTTGGGGTTCATTCCCCTAACATCAACTTATCTGACCATTTCTGCTTGACTCAGACATATACTAGTTATTGCAAATAAGGAAAACCATGGGACCTATGTTTCTTTGGGCCTGGTTTACTTCACTTAATATAATTTTTTTCAGGGGGGTCTGGTCTTGTGGCTTGAACTCTGGGCCTAGGTGCTGTCCCTCAGCTCTTCAGCTCAAGGCTAGCCCTCTACCACTTGAGCCACAGCACCACTTCCGGCTTCTTTCTTTTTTGCTTATGTGGTGCTGAGGAATCGAACCCAGGGCCTCATGCATGCAAGGCAAGCACTCTACCACTGAGCCACCTTCCCAGCCCACTTAATATAATTTTTTCCAAGTCTTTCAATTTCCTAACAAATGGGGCAATGTCATTCTTTCTGATGGAGGCATAGAATTCCATTGTGTATATAAACCACATTTTCTTGATCCATTCATCTACTGAGGGACATCTGGGTTGGTTCCATATTTTAGCTATGGTAAATAATGCTGTAATAAACATAGTTGAGCTGGAAGCTTTAGTGTGGTCTTGTTTGTGATAATGTGGGTAAATGCCCAAAAGTAGGATTGCTGGGTCATTGGGGAGCTCTATGTGGAGACTTTTGAGAAACCTCCACACTACTTTCCAAAGTTGTTGAACAAGTTTACACTCTCACCAACAATGTAGTAAGGTTCCCTTCTGTCCACATCCCCTCCAGCATCTGTTGTTATTAGATTTCTTGATTATAGCCATTCTAACTGGGGTGAAGTGGAATACTAATGTTGTTTTGACTTGCATTTCTTTTATGGCTAGGGAGGTTGAGCATTTCTTCATGTGTCTATTGACCATCCTTCCTTCCTCTTCAGAGAAGTTTCTCTTCAAGTTTTTAGCCCACTTATTTATTGAGCAGTTGTTTCTTTGAAGATTTTTTTGGGGGATTTAATGTTTTGAGTTCCAGGTATATTTTAGATATGAGACCCTTGTCTGTTGTATGGCTAGTGAAGCTCTTCTCCCAATCCGTGGACTTTCTATTAATCTTGCCAGCTATGTCCTTTGCCGTGCAGAAGCTCTGCAATTTCATGCAATCCCATTTGTCCAACCTTTCTTTGATTTGTTGTGTTTCTAGGAGACCTAGGGTTTCTCCTATTCCATCCTGTAATGTTTTCAGAGTGTCTGCTTTGACTCTGAGGTCTTTGATCCATTCGGAGTTGATTCTGGTGCAGGGTGATATATAAGGATCTAGCTTTAGTTTTCTACAAGTAGTTAACCAATTTTGCCAGCACCATTTACTGAAGAGGCTG
>NW_012279640.1:0-2188 GCF_000151885.1 Dipodomys ordii
GCCCAGGCCCAGAGTTCAAGCCCCACGACCGACAAAAAAAAAAAAAAAAAGAGAGAAAAGAATCAGAATTTAAAAAAATAATCTTGGTCTTCAAAAGAACTATTCAGGGATTATAGAAACAGCCTCATGCTCGTCTACTTACACATCTAATTAAGTCTCACTTTTCAAAGTAGGATCCCCGATCATGTTCTGGGGATATGTGTGCTGAGGCTCCACAGGGGTTAGACTCCAGGTCTAACCTGTAGTCTATGGTAGCTCGTAAAGTACCTGAGGGCCGATGCTTCTCAGTCCCTAATGGATGTATACGACTGCCCAGTCCCCTGAAGGCAGGTGGCCCAGTTTTTCTGTCTTTTCCCTCCCAGTTGCTAACTCAGCAGGTCTAGGGCAGGAACTAAGAATCTGCTTTTCTTTGTTGTGAGTTGTGGGACAGGCCTGGGCACTGTTCTTGAGTTTTTTCACTCAAGTCTAGTGCTCTACCACTTTGAGCCACAGTTCCACTTCCACTGTTCTGGTGATTAATTGGAGATAAGAGTCTCATAGACTTTCCTGCCTGGGTTGGCTTTGAACCGCAATCCTCAGATCTCAGCCCCCTAAGTAACTAGGATTACAGGCATGGCCACCAGCATCTGGCAATATTCTTATTTTTAATGGGAGCCAGTGTAGCTGAGAACAGTAGGCTCTGGGTTTAAAGGGCTAGGGACCCAGCTCAGGTGGAAGAACACCTGAGTTCAAAGGACTGAGTTCAAATTCAAAATCCCTTGCCTGGTACTGGTGGCTCACACCTGTCAATCCTGGCTACTCTGGAGGCTGAGATCTGAGGACCACATTTCAAAGCCAGCCCGGGCAGGAAAGTCCATGAGACTCTTCAGTTAACCACCAGAAAACCAGAAGTGGCGCAGTGGCTCAAATGGTAGAGTGCTTGCCTTGAGCTGAAGAGTGGAGGGACAGCACCTAGGCCCAGAGTTCAAGCCCTACCACTGACAAAACAAAAAACAAAACAAACAAACACACAATTAAAAAAATTAAAATCCCCAACTTTCTGAGTACAAGTTACAAACTTAAGAACATTTCAGATTTCAGATTTTTTGGATCAAGGATGCTCAACTGGTGTAATTGAGGCACATATTGCAAAATCTAAGTAACTCTGAAACCTGGGACTCTTCTTGTCCTAATAATGTCTGATAAAGGATGCTCAGCCTGTGTTGCCTGTTATTATTGGTGAAGTTATCTGCTGGCTCCGCCTCCCTGCCACTGTGAGAGCTGTAAACAAAAAGCCTTCCCTCAGAGAAGTCTAAGCTATGGCTTTCTATATTGAGGAGGGGAGAGTGGCTGGCCGCTAGGATGGTTAACCCGTCTCTTCTGTTCCTGATTCAGATTGAGAATTCTGCAGAGGAGTTTGCTTTGTATGTGGTCCACACCAGCGGTGGTGAGTAGAGACGAGGGACACAATGTGCTTTAAAACTTTAACTTAAAATAGCAAGTTGAAAAAAGAAATACCTCAGTCTCATCCAGCTGTTGCCTGGGTTTTAGAACCTTCCAAATGCTGTTTGCTTCCAAGCGTGGTGAGCTTGCTGGACAAGCCGCTGGGAAGTACCATAGATGGGATGTAAACTCAACTTAAAGTGGCTTTTTTTTCTTCTTATTTTTTTCTTTTTTTTGTCAGTCATGGGACTTGAACTCAGGGTCTGAACACTATTCCTGAACTCTTTTGCTCAAGGCTAGTGTTTGAGCCACAGTTTTTTTTTCTTGTTAAATGGAGGTGAGTCTCAAGAAAAATTTCCTGCCCATGCTGGCTTTGAACCATGACCTTCAAATCTCTTCTGAGTAGCTAGGATTACAGGCATGAGCCACCAGCACCCAGCTCCTCCAGCCCCCACCACGTTTAAAAAATTGTTATTATAAAGGTGATATACCGAGGGGTTACAGTTCCATCAGTCAGGGAAAGAATACATTTCTTTTTGGACAATGTCCTCTAAAAAAACTTTTTTTAAGGTCTAGAGGCCCAGTGCTGGTGCCTTATACCTGTAATCCTAGCTACTCAGGAGGCTGAGATCTGAGGATCAAGTTTGGAAGCCAGCCTGGGTAGGGAATCTTTTTTTTTTTTTTTTGGTCGTGGGGCTTGGACTCTGGGCCTGGGCACTGTCCCTCAGCTCTTCAGCTCAAGGCTAGCGCTCTACCACTTGAGCCA
>NW_012279641.1:0-4274 GCF_000151885.1 Dipodomys ordii
GCATGCAAGGCAAGCGCTCTACCACTGAGCCACCCTCCCAGACCCTCTTACAGCTACTTCCTGAGAAAAGTTTCCTCCAGTTGTTCCCTCTGCATAGAACTACTCAGATTCTGTGTGTTCCATGGTGTAGACCCACTAGATGACCCTATCATGGGAGTCTTAGAAACATGAAACATGATTTCTTCCTATGTCTTGTCAGCTAAGGAGAGAACAGTTCCCTGTTGCTGTTGCTAATCTCTGGGCAACATCCCATTCTTTCTGTGATGTCTAGCTCTTTCATCACCTTTCTTTGCCTCTATTGAATTTCCTCTGTTGGTTTCTATTTTCTTTCTTTCTTTATTTTTTCTCAGCTGATAAAATACTCCTATGCTTATAGGTATTACAGTTCCAGCCACACAAACAGACTGACCAGTGAACTGGCTTTTAATCTCAATTATCTCAGAAAGAGAAGCTGATTAGCTTATTTGTTTCACATTTTTTGATGGGGGATTATGATGGGAAAGAAAGAAAAGGTAACTGAAGGATGTGATTGACAGTTCTTATTGTGAACTGGACAAACAGTCCCCAAAGTATCTGCTGCAAGAACATAGAAAAAGGGACAGATTACCTAAATGGTCCTTAAATGGGAGTGTGTTTCAGTTCAGGCCCTCAGAGAAGCAAGAGAATCAAGATAGGCTTGGGTCCACAAAACCCTTACTGAGAGAAAAGCAATGTAGGATAAGGCAAAATGCAGAGTGTGATTGGGAGTGGGTCAAGGGAGTACCAGATCAGAGTGTAGATCTTTCACTTAGGAAAACTAAGGGGAAAAGATGATTGAGGAACTGTGATGTTGAGGCAGGGAAAGAATAGGGAAAGAATGCTGAAACCAAACCTCTCTCCTACTCATACCGTAGGAGACATTCTTGAGTCCTGTCTTCTCCCTAGTACTGCCATAGCCACTCCTCCTCAGGGTTAATTAGTGGTCAGTTTGCATTTAGGACTTCTCTCTAGGAGAAGATAAACTCCTAGGCACTTCTAACCAAACTGCAGTGGAACTGCATGAGTCATTCACCTGACCTTTGTCCAAAAACTCCTGCTTAGGACTTCATGCATTTGGGTTGCATCTCATACTTACAACCATGGGATGGCAACCTTGTACATGGACAGATTTATTCCAAAAATCTTCCAAGTCATGATCCCTCATTTCCCTAAACCCAGACCAGTATTATTACCATAAATTCCTCCTATATGCTCCAAACTATAGAAAACTTAAAGTTTTAACCGTGTTTGCTCTTGAGCCAGTTAGCTCAGCCCACTGTTTCCCTGAATAGAATATCTTTTTTCTCACTTATTAAACTACTTGTTTTGCTACTTTTATGTATCTTCATTCAGTTTTTTGTTGGAGATGCCAAGAATCTGGGATCTTCACGTTTGAGATGACCCACTAGTAAATATTAGTTCTAAGAAAGCTTTGGTTGAGATCTGAGTAGAATTATTTCTATGGATGCCACTAAGTGTAACAGAGGAAATGATCTTGTGACTGCATGTGTTTGTATGTGTGTGTTTGTGTGTGTATTGCAAACAGCCTTTTCACATTGGTAGAAACTATACCTTGAATTTTGATCTTTCCCCAGGCTAGTGATAGGAGGGTAAGATTCTTCCTATGCTAAACAGCCATAGTATGCTATATAACCATCTGTCAGCCATGTGATCATGAAGGTAAAGAACTGTCTACAGGGCTGGGAAGGTGGCTTAGTGGTAGACTGCTTGCCTTGCATTCATGATGCCCTGGATTTGATTCCTCAGCACCACATAAGCAGAAAAAGGCAGAAGTGGTGCTGTGGCTCAAGTGGTAGAGCACTAGCCTTGAGTTGAAGAGCTGAGGGACAGCGCCCAGACCCAGAATTCAAACCCCACAAGCGACGAGAGAGAGAGAGAGAGAGAGAGAGAGAGAGAGAGAGAGAGAAGAAAAAAAGAACTGTCTACAGTGTACATAACATGAACTTTCTTCTCTGGATGGAAACATAACTTCTCATCTTTTCTTGTGAACTTCTAAAGGATCACCCAAATTTTTCCACAAGGCAAGGGAAGAGTTACCCAGACACCTAGATTATTTAGAGGCTCATTGTCATTCAAAAGATGAGGGAAACCAGTCCTTAAACTGAAAGGCCCAGGTAGTCCTCAACAGCAGTGACCCTTTAGGCCACAAACAATAGCTCTAAAGACCTAGTTTTTCTCTGGCTTCTTTCCAAGAAAAAAAAACCTGAGGGGTAGGTTAGATCCCTGACAAAACAGAGTGGCTTGCAAGCTTGGGAAAAGAAACTAATCAAGCTGATGATTAATAATTCCATCAAATATAAACATTGCATAAAAATTAATCTCAAGTTAATACTACTCAAAATACAATTCATATGTTTAAGGAAGAATTAAAATTAAACCTGAACATCAGCATTCTTAGAAAAATAACAATTGGAGGCATTTGGTTTGTAGCTACTTGTGTGCTAGTGGATTCTCTGCTTTGACATCCATGTTCATTCCTTATCTTCAGCATAGAAGATGTACATGTTCTCTTGGAAAGGTGGAAGCTGAAGGGAGGACAGACAGCCTTTGGCAATGATTAGTTTTCTCTTAGGCCTCTGCCATTGTGACACAGCCTTGCCCTATCTGACTAGGCCACAGTCTGCCTTCTAGTTTCTAGTTATTTTCCTGTGTGCTACTCACCTTGTCCAGATAAAATAGCCTTCATCAAATGCTGAACTTGCTGCTAGAAGATGCATATCTTGCAGTATGCCTGTGTGTGTGTGTGTGTGTGTGTGTGTGTGTATTTATAGGCTAACAGTAATAATGACTAGACCAGCCAGAACTCTCAAGTAGGAATTTTATTTATTAGCCCTTACCCCTGATTAAATCTAGCCAAAGGCACTTAATCCAGTTGCCCTGTTCAACCTTTGCCAATGTAAGAAAGGCATCAAGAAAAGAAGAGGTCCCTGTGTAAAATGGAGTCTCCGCCTTCAAGTTCTCCCACATAAGGTTCCTTCCTTGGACGTTAGCTAATTTTGGAAATGGGACCTTTCTCTGCCTTGGTTTCCAATTCTGCACCTCACAGAATCAGGTTCCTTTGGAAACGTGTAAGGGTAGGTTAATAAAAGACTACAGATCTGTTTTTCTTTAAATTGAGTGAAGTACTCACCACACTCATTAGCATTGCTATTTAAAGACTTTCACGTTGGGGAAGTAAAAACATCAGCATCTCTCACACACACTGTGATGAAGCCCAGGCCAAGCCAGGGGTGTTGGGGTAGCTGGAGAAGTCAAGTGTATGGAGAGACTACCCGAGGAGAAGGTAACACCCTAGTTTTGCACTGTGGGCTGGTAACCAATAACTTCTCTTTCAGACCCTTAGGGGCTACATTACAAAAGTAGTTCTAAACAAAGTGCCAGCGAGTCCCACCAAGCGGAGTAGCCGCAGAAAACACTGAATGGTAAAGCTATGGACCTGTGAGGAGGAAGTGTACCAGGCTCTTAGGAGGGATCCAAAGACTGACCTGTTTTCTTCTCCTAAATCCCCCAACGGGAAGGTAAACCGAGGCTGTGATTCTGACTTCAGACCCAGTAGTAGGCTCACAGCCTCCGGCGCAGCGCCCACCACACGCGAGAGGAAGAAGTCCCAGGCGCATGCGCATGGCCTCCTCCTCCTCCCAATCCACCGCCCTCCCACTTCCCACTCGGAAGGCCCCAGAAGCCCAGTCCGGGGAGCGAGCTTGTCTCGAGCCCGCGCAGCCTCCTAGCCCAGACCGGCGCCTGCGCAAGGGCTTCTCGGGCGTCGGGCCGCGGGGTTAGTAGAGGTGGAGCGCCGAGAGGGCGCGCGGCAGGAGGCGGCCGCCGTTACGGCGCGAGCGTGGTCACGTGGTCGCTGGTCACCGCCGCCACCCCTTCCCGCCCAGTTCTCTTTCTGGTCGGGCCGGGCCCGGCTGGTTCCGCGAGCGCCCGCCCGCCCGACTGAGGGAGAGAGAGAGTGAAAGAGATTGAGAGAGAGAGAGAGAGAGAGAGAGAGAGAGAGAAAAAGAGAGGGGAGGAGGAGGAGGACTCAGGGAGTAGGAGCTGGGGAACCCTTCTGCGCCACAGGTAACAATAATAATGATGATAATCGTAAGGCAGCCCGAGCGCGCCTCGCTTCACCTCAGTGCAGCCCCCCACATGCAGTGGCTCTGGCCCCGGCCTCCGCTCCCCCTCGGGGCAGGGCCCCCTCCCCTGGCGTCTTGGCCGCCGCCGGGCAGGCCTGCGAGCCGCGGACC
>NW_012279642.1:0-3527 GCF_000151885.1 Dipodomys ordii
GGAAGTGGCGCTGTAGCTCAAGTGGTAGAGCGCTCGCCTTGAGCTGAAGAGCTGAGGGACAGAGCCCAGGCCCAGAGTTCAAGCCCCATGACCGACAAAAAAAAAAAAGTATTAGTAGAAGTGGTGCTGTGACTCAAAGTGGTACAGTCTTGAGCAAAAGAACTCAGGGACAGTGCCCAGCCCCCAAGTTCAAGCCCTGTGGGGAAGGGGGAAGGAGAGGGAGAGGGGGAGGTTGACACTTGTTTTTCGGCTTAGCTTATGGTCAATTTTAAGGAATATTCAGTGTGATCTTTGAAGGATGTTTCCTGCAGTTATTAGGTACAGTGTTCTAGCAATATTGATTTGTTTATCACAATGGACAAATCTTCTATATCTCCACTGATTTTTAAATTTTTTTCCAATTTTTTGTTCTCTCAGTTACTTAGAAAAGTATAGAGTTCTTCAGTTATGATTTTGGAATCCCAAATTTCTTCTGTTAGGACTACTAATTTTTTCTTTATCTACTGAAGATATTATTTGTTACATATGAAGCTAGTATTATTTCATCTTCCTATTAGATCAGTTCTTTTAACATTATGAAATGTCCTCCTTTCGTGCTTCTCATCTTAAAATCAACTGCTTTAATATTAATAGAGCCACACTAGTATTTGCAGAGTATTTTTTTCATTATTTTAATTTTTCAAGGTTTTTATATCTAAAGTATGCTATAATGAGCCAAATATAAAGTGCTTGCTTCTATGTCCTAGTAAGGTCTGCTCTGTAATTGAATCATTTAATTAATTTTCATTTAAATTAATTACTAATGTTGAAATTTGCTTATATAATTATGCTTTTATATTCTATTTTGGCCAATTTTCTTTGATTTTTACTTTTTCCTCTTTACCTACTTTTTAGTAAAGTTATTGTGTAATTTTACTTTTGCCATTTATTTGTTTATTGGGTCTTATAACTTTGCTTTTTAATTACACTTTATTATCTTTAGTTGTAGACAGGGGTTATTATCCAACATGTCAGTTGATTTTGATTAATATCTTGATATTGAATATTACTCCTTTCATCCTTCTCCCCTATAACTTGTTTTTTGTTTGTTTGTTTTGTTCTTTTTGTGCTTTTTATACCATGCTTAGGCTTGAGCGCAGGGTCCTGTACTCTCATTTACCTTTTTCTGCCCAAGGCTACTGGTCTACAACTTGAGCCATGCCTCCACTTCCCATTACTTGTCAATTATACAGTTAGCTATTTTTGTGCCTACTCAAAACTTTGTGGTAATTTAAGCCCAGAGTCCTGGGTTCTTTCTTGTACCCATCCCACAAGAGAAAGCAGTCACAGAAGGGCACATATTTTTACAAAATGTCTAAAATAGACAAATAAGTAGAAAATGGAAGTAGCTTAGTTGTTGTCCAGGTGGAATAAGAGAAACAGCTGAGAAATGGGAAATGATTGCTAATGAGAATGCTGTCCCATGACTTTAATCCCCTTCAGTTTATATTGTACCCCTAAGTCCTGTGGGTATTAAAATACTAATTGCTGGGACTTGTCATACAAATTGTGACCATGGATTAGCAAAGCCATCAAGGCATTTCTTTAATATTTCTCCTTTGATTACTAATATTTATTCTAAACTATGAAGTCTTTTCCTCTCTCAGATTATAAAACCTATGTCAAGACCAACTACCAGCTGACTAGTAAAAGAGAATTTTATTCTTGATCAAAAATAAGAAAAACGGGGCCAATCGACTTCAACAATTCATCCAAAAAATCATAAACCACCAACAAACAGGATTCATTTCAGGGATACAAAGCAGGTTCAATATACATAAATCAATTAATGTAATTCATCACATCAATAAGAGCAAGTATAAGAACCACATGGTTATCTCAATAGATGCAGAAAAAACATTTGACAAGATCCAACACCCCTTTATGATGAAGGCTCTAGAAAAACTAGGAATCCATGGAACATTCCTCAATACAATAAAGGCTGTATATGACAAACCTACAGCCAGCATTGTACTTAATGGTGAAAAACTAAAGCCATTTCCTCTTAACTCAGGAATGAGACACTTCTCTTCAATCTAGTATTAGAATGTCTAGCTACAGCAATAAGATAAGATGCAAACATAAAAGGGATACAAATAGGAAAAGAAGAAGTAAAACTCTCCCTCTTTGCAGATGACATGATCTTGTATTTAAAGAATCACATGGACTCCACTCCCAAATTACTCACACTGATTCAAAATTTTGGCAAAATAGCAGGGTATAAAATTAACTCTCAAAATTCAATGGCATTCTGTATGCCAACAATCAGAAGAGCACGGCTGAAATCAGGAAAGCAACTCCATTTGTAATAGCTCAATGAAAAAATAAAATACCTAGGAATTAACTTAACCAAAAAAGTAAAGGACCTCCATGATGAAAACTTTAAAAAACCTGAAAAAAGAAATCAAAACAGAACTTAGAAAGTGATAAAACCTGCCATGCTCCTGGATTGGAAGGATCAACATTGTGAAAATGAAAATACTTCCCAAGGCAATCTACAAATTCAATGCAATACTTATCAATATTCCAACCTCATTCTTCAAGGAAATAGAAGAGGCAATCCAAAAATTCATATGGAACAATAAAAGACCCCAAATAGCAAAAATTATCCTTAACAGAAAGCACAGTGCTGGAGAAATATCAATACCAAATTTCAGACTCTACTACAAAGCCATAGTAATCAAAACAGCTTGATACTGGCACAAGAAGAGACCTCAGGACCAATGGAATAGAATAGAAACCCAGAAATGAACCCACAGACCTATAGGCATCTAATCTTCGATAAGGGAGCTAAAAAAATACAATGGAAAAAAAGATAGCCTCTTCAGTAAATGGTGCTGGCAAAATTGGTTAATCACTTGAAAAAAACACTAAAACTAGATCCTTATATATCACCCGGCACCAGAATCAACTCCAAATGGATCAAAGACCTCAGAGTCAAAGCAGACACCCTGAAAACATTACAGGACCGAATAGGAGAAACCCTAGGTCTCCTTGGCACAGGCTGAAATTTTCTTAATAGAGACCCAGAAACACAACAAATCAAAGAAAGATTGGACAAATGGGATTGCGTGAAGCTGCAGAGCTTCTGCATGGCAAAGGACATAGCTAGCAAGATCAACAGAAAGCCCATGGATTAGGAGAAGATCTTCACTAGCCATACAACAGACAAGGGTCTCATATCTAAAATATCCCTGGAACTCAAAAAAATAAATCCCTCAACAACAAATCCTCAAAGAAATAACTGCCTAATAAATAAGTGGGCTAAAGACTTACAGAGAAACTTCTCTGAAGAGGAAAGAAGGATGGCCAATAGACACATGAAGAAATGCTCACCTCTCTAGCCATAAAAGAAATGCAAATCAAAACAACATTGAGATACCACCTCACCCAAGTTAGAATGGCTATAATCAAGAACTCTAATAACAACAGATGCTGGAGGGGATGTGGACAGAAGGGAACCCTACTGCATTGTTGGTGGGAGTGTA
>NW_012279643.1:0-1595 GCF_000151885.1 Dipodomys ordii
GCTCTACCACTTGAGCCACAGCGCCACTTCCGGCTTTTTTCTTTTTGCTTATGTGGTGCTGAGGAATCGAACCCAGGGCCTCTGGCATACAAGGCAGGCGCTCTACCACTGAGCCACCTTCCCAGCCCATCATAGCTAATGTTAATAATAGGTGTGAGCCATTAGCACTTGGTTTGTCATGTTTTTATTTATTTTTATTTTTCTATCCCAGATGATAAGTTTCTCAGTGACTCTCTGGCTAGAAGTAATGTTAATCTTGCTTTTCTGTCCGAGCATGATTTTCTAGTTTGTTACCCTCTTAACATCTAGAGTCAAAAGGCAAGTGTCTCTTACTCTTTCTTGTTATTCTAGTTTTTGGAACCTATACAGATGTGACACCTCGGCAGTTCTTCAATGTTCAGGTGAGTTAATTTTTCCTCTCCATATTTATAGCTTCCTAGTACATCAGTCACCATTGTCCACATGTTTTTATTTCTTACTCAGAGCACATAGCATCTAAGTAATTACCACCCCCGCCCCCCCCACCGCCACATTGTAAGGCTTGAACTCAGGACCTGGGCATTGTCTCTGAACTCATTTGCTCAAGGCTACCACTGTATCACTTTGAGCCATAGCTCCACTTCTGTTTTTTGAGCAATTAATTGGAGATGAGAGTCTGCCTGAGCTGGCTTTGAACCTCAAACCTTAGATCTCAGCCTCCTAAGTAGTTAGGATTATAAGGATGAGCCACTAGTGATCAGCTTTGGGTAAACATTTGACTTACAATTTTTTTTATCTGTTCTGTGAGGATGAGATATTCTGCCTACCATCTCCCACTTCCAGCTATTGAGAAGATCAAATTGAAAGATTCTAATGCTTTAATATATTTATAAGACTTTTTTTCCCCTGAACAATTCAAGGGCAGATTACAGAAAGCATAGTCATTTATTCTTAAATCGCCCAATGTATATTTCTTAAAACTGTGCATAAATTTTTTTTTGTGTTACTTTGTATGTGTGTCAGCATCAGCATTTGAACTTATGGTCTCATCTATCATGGCTAGTGTTCTACTACTTAAGACATGTCTCTAGCTTGTATTTTTTAAAAAAAAAATTATTTTTTTAATATTTTAGGTCCAGTCGTGGGGCCTAAACTCTGGGCCTGGGCGCTGTCCCTCAGCTCTTCAGCTCAAGGCTAGCACTCTACCACTTGAGCCACAGCGCCGCTTCCAGCTTTTTTCTTTTTGCTTATGTGGTGCTGAGGAATTGAACCCAGGGCCTCATACATGCAAGGCAATCACTCTACCACTGAGCCACCTTCCCAGCCCCTCTAGCTTGTATTTTTGTTGCTTGTTTTGGAGATGGAATCTTGCCAATTTTTCTGCCCAGACTGGCTTCAAACTGATTCTCCAGCTGGGCACAGGTGGCACATGCCTGTAATCCTAGCTACTCAGGAGGTTGAGATCTGAGGATTGTGGTTCAAAGCCAGCCCGGGCAAGAAAGTCTGTGAGACTCCAATAAGCCACTCAGAAAACCAGAAGTGGTGCTGTGGCTCAAGTGGTAGAGTGCTAGCCTTGAGCTGAAGAGCTGAGGGACAGCGCCCAGGCCCAGAGTTCA
>NW_012279644.1:0-2340 GCF_000151885.1 Dipodomys ordii
GAAGGAATTTCAGTGCAAGCAACCTTGAATGCCTGGAGTCATAAGAAACTATTTCCACAATCCAAAGAAAAGAGAAGGGTTCCACTGGTACATTAGGAGAACACATAGGCTTCTTTCTCTAAAATATATAGACTGTTCTATTGAAGGGCAATGTCGATTTAAAGATAACTCAAATTCCAACTGGAATCATTGTTACATTTCATTATTATTCCTTCTGACTTTAAAATGATGCTATGGTAGGCTTCGAATCACTGTTCCTACTGTGCTAAAAGCCTGAGGGCACATAGAAAGGGGATGACAGACACAACCAAGTCTACAGCATGAGTGTGAGCACCAGTAGAGCAAGAGCGGAAAAGAAGGAGTTAAGATTCTTTTTGTTAACTTGATAAACAGGCATGCTCAAAGTGTTGGAAGTTTAAGTGGGGAGTAAGTCTATAGTGTTTTTACAGCCATAGAGCATAGACATCAGAGTATATGATGATAGCGGAGCTGTCCCATTGGGGATGGGAGAAGGAAGAAAGAGTCAGTCCTCCCTCCAACCCCCCCTACCCCATTACTTCCCTCATTTGTTAGCAAACATCCCACTCTGCCTCTACCACTGTGGTCTCCACATCACATCAGTTCTGGGAATTGGTCTGGCAGAGCAATTCATGTTCATTTTACTGCCTTGACTAAGGAAAAATTATTTTCATTTTAAAACTTACAGATGTGAACAAGAGAGCTGCCATGTGATGAGAGGGAAAGAATCATCTGGACTCTCATCATGCAGATAGATTTTCAACTTGACTCACTAATGTACTCCTGACCCCCAGGGAGATCTGACAGGCCTACAGAGGAGTGAGCTCTGAACTAGAGAAATAACCCCGTACAAGGTAAAAGAGATAGTACAAGAAATCGAACCAGGGAGTGTTGGCATAAACACTTTAAAAAAAATGCACTCAAATAAACCAAGGGAAGTACCTAGCTGTGATCACAAATTAGAGAGAAAAAAAAAGATTCCATGTGGATCCTGGTTTGTTTCTATACATTAGTTGTTGGTTGTATAGAATTCTAAGTAAGACAAATTTGAAGTTATCATAAAATAGAACCTTTTCAAATTGTAACAAAGTGTTTTATATACAGTGTTTCATAAAAGCATAATGATTTGGGTGTACCCCTAATGCTAATGGATCTCAATCTAATGGAATGAAATTCTCAAATATAAGATGGACTGTCTTTTTACAATAAATGAGTAATCTTCAGTCAAACCTTGCTTTACCCTAGGAATAATCTCAGCTGTTGTTCCTGAAAAAGGTTTCTTATTCCACATGGGTTCTAAGTCAACTTGCTTTCTCAATTCATCCTAAGTGAACATTCAAGGATCTAGAGAAAGTTCACTGTCACCAGAGTTAGAACGAAAGGAAAGTACTAAAATCCTGCAACTCACAGGCCAGTTTCCCTCACCAACAGAGAATCGTGTGGGCTCAAAAGAGTGGCCTAGGTTGAAACTTCTGACTTAAGGTTTTTAGGAGAAAAGAGTTATGTACTATTATCTCTATTATTTCTAGGATAATACAGATCACGACTGGCACTATAAATGCATATCCTACAAAACATAGCTTTACTTCTGCAGGTACAAAAACTTCTGTTAACCCTCTCAACTTACAACTGGTTCAAAATTATGTTTCATAAAATAATCAAAAATACTTTTATTGTATTAAGTCCCTGAGGATTAATGTGTAATGGTAATCTACCAATTAAGAAGCTTTGGGACCGTGATGGAGGGAGCAAGGTTACTGAGAATATATATGTGACGATATAACAAATAAAATCTCTCAACCCTATATAACATGAGCTAATAAAAATAATTTAAAAAAGAAATCTTGAAGGTTAAATATCCAATCTACATTAGATCATCTATATTATAGAATGGGCTGTTAATTGCATCTGAGCACAGTCTACAAGACAACAGGATGAGCCGCTCATCCCTGTGGACTTTCCTGATTATAAGATCATGAAATTCAGTCAGTATCTTCTCTCTATAGGTAGACTTTCTACCTCTAGCCAGCCATTTCATAATAAAAGACCAGCCTAAACTACTAAATCCTTTTAAATAATGCTATTAACTCTTACTAGAATAACAAGGATAGTTCACTGGTTACATAAATAAAAAAAAATCTTATGAAAAATGGATAACTACAAAAATAAGTCTCCAGAAACTTTTTTCTTTTTTTGGGGGGGGGGTCCGGTTGTGGGCCTGAACTCTGGGCCTGGGCGCTGTCCCTCAGCTCTTCAGTTCAAGGCTAGCGCTCTACCACTTAAGCCACAGCACCACTTCCGGCTTTTTTCTTTTTTGCTTAT
>NW_012279645.1:0-2298 GCF_000151885.1 Dipodomys ordii
TATATATATATATATATATATAGAGAGAGAGAGAGAGAGAGAGAGAGAATTCATATATATATGTATATATATACATATATATATATATATGAATTCTATGCTTCCATCAGAAAGAATGACATTGCTCTATTTGTTAGGAAATGGAAAGACTTGGAAAAAATTCTATTAAGTGAAGTAAGCCAAGCCCAAAGAAACATAGGATCCATGGTTTCTCTTATTTGCAATAACTAGTACATGTGTAGGACAAGCAGAAAAGGCCCTTTTTTACTGATTTTTTTAGAATAGGACAGGTGTGCCTTGATGCACACTTAATCTGATTTGCCCTAATATAGGCTTCCATCATCCCAGGGATCACAGGAATATGCATCTAGCTTCCCTTTCTCACTTTTCTGCCTGTTTTGGCCTCGAATCTTTAGCCTTCTATTCTCAACCTCCCATGGAGCTAGGATTATAGCCATGAGCCACAGGTACACAACTACTAGTCATTTCTTACTAATGGTTAACTAATTTGTTTGTGTTTTCTGTTTTAAAAAACATGCTTAAAATGACATCAAATGGTACTAGTGTTATGTTATCCTCAAAACAGAAACCCTTTCATTCAACCATTTCTTTGTACTTTATTCTTTTAGCTTGGTCCCTAGTAACAAAAATATCAATAATCATAATAATAGGCTAAGTGCCCACTAAGTGTCACAAAGTATTATTTAAATGCCTATCTCAATCTTCACAATGATTTGGACAGATGGGTTTTTTACTTAAGCTCTTTTCTTTCTTATTTTTTAGGCATTTTATTTTTACTGCAAAAACTTCCCATCGATCTACAATTAGTAAATGATGGAACCCAGATTCCAACTCATGAATGTATTATTCATTTAGTGTTCTTTACAAATTACTGTACAGTACAACTATTTTGATTTTTGTATAAATTACTGTAAGGTCTCAGAAAGTAGAGTATTATTTTTAGTTTTTTAATTAGGCCTACCACATCTTTATATTTAATTTCAACTCTAATGTTACTTGTGTATATTCTTTAACCTTTTATAAAGTATTTTAAGTGTTATGTTACAACAACAGCTTTTTGAATTTTAAGTTACTTAAAAATGGCTTAATTTAATAATTTAGAATAGGACCTAAAGCCTAAACAGGATTGGATCCAAATTTAGTCTCTGCAACTTTCTGCTTGTCTGACTTCCCTATGTTATATGCGAATAATGACATCCGCTTCACAAGAAGGCTGTAACATGAAATGATACCAAGCAAGGTTCATTGTTTCTTCCGTGGCACATAAAGTTTCTCACATAACCAGGTATTGTAGTACACACTTGTAATCCCAAAACTCAGGAGGCTGAGGCAGAAGTATAACAAGTTTGTGGCCATTGTGGACTGCATAATGAGATCTTATCTCAAAAACATAAGTAAATAAATAAATAAATGTGTATGTACATATTAACTCATAATTAGGAAGTTAATGAAACTCTACTAGTTCAGATTTTCTTTATATTCCAAGTAAATATTTCAGAACTCACAATTTTCACAGGATAATTGAAGAATAACATTTAGTATTTGCTGAACTTATATCGGCAATCACCCTTACCTAAAGCATTAAAAGCCCATGTATTCCTGGTTATATCACACCAGAAAGAAATCAAGCCAGCTTAAACTGAGATACAGTATTTTATGCTTGAAAACAGTAATAGGTTTCTTTTTTTGATTTTTTTATTGTGAAAATACCGTACAGAGGGGGTACAATTACATGAGCAAGGTAATGAGTACATTTCTTATCAAGCATTGTTGCCTCCTCCTTTGTTCCCCTTCCCATCCCTTCCCATCTTCCCCCCACCCGGCCCACCCACGCCAAAGTTGTAAAATTCATTTTTCAACATAACATCTTGTACATCTCATTGTTGCAATGGGTCCACCTGTATCCCTATTTAAACAATTTGTTTTTTCACTTCCCCTCCACAAATTATACTAATATCAAATACAGTGAAAGCAGGGGTTATATTGTGGGGGAGGGACATACAAAGCAACAAAGAAATATCTTATAAATATATTAGAAAAAATAGCAAGAAAGAAAAAAACATTAGAGTCCTTATCTTGGGGTTCATTTCTCCGAACATCAACTTATCTGACCATTTCTGCTTGTCTCAGACATATACTAATTATTGCAAATAAGGAAACCATGGGACCTATGTTTCTTTGAGCCTGGCTTACTTCACTTAATATAATTTTTTCCAAGTCTTTCCATTTCCTAACAAATGGGGCAATGTCATTCTTTCTGATGGAGGCATAGAATTC
>NW_012279646.1:0-1098 GCF_000151885.1 Dipodomys ordii
GAAGTGGCGCTGTGGCTCAAGTGGTAGAGCACTAGCCTTGAGCTGAAGAGCTTAGGGACAGTGCTCAAGCCCAGAGTTCAGGCCCCATGACAGGACCCCAAAAAAAAAAAAAAAAAAAACAAAAATCACCTTCATTTCTTTCACAACAATGCATTTGGTTTTGGAATATAATAGGACTAGCCTTAATAATCATTTAGGTTTCATCCCTGTCATTATGCAAATGAATAAAATGACAGAAGTTATCCAATTTGCTTAAAATAATAGAAGTTTATTATAAGAAGTTTATTATAAGTTTATTATAAGAAATTCTGATCATTCTAGAGCGTGGGTTTCTGATTTACAGCAAGTGTTATTTCTTCTGCTTTATGCCAGTTCTTCTTCCTGAGAAGACAATGGGTTACATACTACAACTCAGAAATTAAGTACATGTCATTAAAATGTTTAAGGGCACATAGGTTTATTTATCTGTATTTGCTTATATCTGTCTTTATGTATATCATGCACACAGAAGAATATATAGTGTTATATTATAGTTGATAATGAAACAAACATTTTATGTGAAGGAATTATATATATGTCATTAGCAAATATCAGTTCTCTAGTTCCCATAAAAATCTATTCTGATCTATTGTATAAATAACCACAATCTTGAATGTTGTGTAATGTATTTTCTTGCATTAAAGATACTGTTTTTGAAACGTATACCCAAATCATGTGCTATTTATTACTTTAGTGTTTTAATAAATAGAATCATGCTGAATATATCCTAGTTAAGAATTTATCCTTTAACTGTAATTATATTTTATAAACATCCATTTTGATATGAATTTCTAAAGTTATTCTTTATCAATGTTGTATTCAGTTCTAATACATTTTAGCTTCTTGATTTATTTTTTTGTTTTCTCATGGGAGGAACTATGAGTAGGTTTCACAATGACATTGTTGCTAAAACTATTCTTTTTTTTTTTTTGCTAAAACTATTCTTAATATATTTCATTTACGGGGCTGGGAAGGTGGCTCAGTGGTATAGCGCTTGCCTTGCATGCCTGAGGCCCTGGGTTCGATTCCTCAGCACCACATAAGCGAAAAGAAAAAAGC
>NW_012279647.1:0-1953 GCF_000151885.1 Dipodomys ordii
ATAAAGTAACTTATATCTTACTTCCACTGTCTCCATGAAAATGCAGCCATGATGGGACTGGGAGGGTGGCTCAGTGGTAGAGCGCTTGCCTTGCATGCATGAGGCCCTGGGTTCGATTCCTCAGCACCACATAAGCAAAAAGAAAAAAGCCAGAAGTGCCGCTGTGGCTCAAGTGGTAGAGCGCTAGCCTTGAGCTAAAGAGCTGAGGGACAGTGCCCAGGCCCAGAGTTCAGGCCCCACGACTGGACAAAAAAAAAAAAACGTACAAAAAAACAACAAAATGCAATGTACCTTGATACCAAGGAAAAACATGATACTCAAGAGTGTTGGAGAAATGGGAGAAAAACAATGCAACTATAGAAAAATCCAAAAACTTATAAATGACATCAGCTAAAAACATTATAAAGAACCCAACTAAGATTACTAAAAATTTGATCTTGTCTAATTTTTTTGCTATCAATAAAGTGACTAGTATTTTTTATTATAATCAAATTTTTATATGAGCTTTGGAGAAATGTTCTTTAAAGAATTTTTATATGTAATATTTTGGTCTTTACTATTGTTACATTAAACAATATGATGTGTCAAAAAAAATTAGACAGGCAAATTCCCTCAGACTTTCTCATATAGTGCCTTTCTTCAGCCTGATTGCTCTACAACTTTCTATGATGAGCTGAAACTACAAAGCCCCCAACAGTGAGGGACAGCACTCAGGCCGAGTTCAAGTCCCACAACCGACCAAAAAAAAAAAAAAAAAGGTGGAAGATACTAGTAACTTCCCATTCTCCAAAACAATGAGCCAAAACACATTTTTCTTTTACAAATTACCAGTCTCAGGTATCCTATCACAACAATAGAAAATGACCTGAGATGGGTATGACAGTATGTATTTGGCCTAGCAATGTAAAATTTTCTTTACCACCCTCATTTACCCCATCTTAGCTAAATATAATTTTTTAAATAAAGAAAACACACTCTGCCAATCTTAAATAGCCAATGAACAAAGAATACCAGGGGCTGGGAAGGTGGCTCAGTGGTATAGGGCTTGCCTTGCATGCCTGAGGCCCTGGGTTCAATTCCTCAGCACCACATAAGCAAAAAGAAAAAAGCCGGAAGTGGTGCTGTGGCTCAAGTGGTACAGCACTAGCCTTGAGCTGAAGAGCTGAGGGACGGCGCCCAGGTCCAGAGTTCAGGCCTCAGGATCAGCCCCCCCACACACGCACCCCCCCCCACTACCACCACCACCACCACCACACCCACCCCCCCCCCCACACACACACAGAATGCTGTGGGCATTGATCTAAGATATCTCAAGGGAACTGATAAGCATTTTTGAATCTGACTTCCTGAAAATGTAGAAAGTCCTTTTAGAATCCCTGGTATCCAAAGGAGAGAGAGTGAAGAAACCCATTTCTCTGCCTAAGTACACAAGAATGAAAGGCCTAGCCATCAGCATAGATACCAAAAAGAATGAGACCGAACTCTGATTTCTAAATACCCTTAAAGTTACTAGGACGTGCAGCTCTTAAACCAGACACTGTCAGAATAGGAAATACCAAGTCCATACTCGCCTGGAAGCTTGTCCACTGGAATCATCGGGGTCAAGAATCCAGGCTTCTGGGGTCCATTCTTCCCACCTCGTCTCAGCCTCAGCCTAGGGTATAAAAGGGCAGCTGTTCTCCCCAGCAATGTCACTTCCAAATGGGTTTAATCAGAAAAAAAAAAAAAAAAAACCAGGGAGAGTTCCAGGCCCCAAGGTCAGGCCCCAAAAAAACCGAAAAAAAAAAAAAAAAAAAAGTTGTGTTTTAGTGGCTGATTATAAAACAAAACAGACATCGTGTAAACTGGGGCTTTATGATTTGTCTGATTGTCCAGTCATGGGTGTGACCTTGAAATTGAATGACTGAGGTGTGACTGTGAATGTGTGGCTATGGGAATGTAACTATGAAGGTC
>NW_012279648.1:0-1400 GCF_000151885.1 Dipodomys ordii
GGGGGTAAGGGAGGGGGTGAGGGAGAGGGAAAGAGGCAGAGAGAGAGAGAGGGAGAGGGAGGGGAGAGGGGGGGAGAAAGAAGGGGGAGGGGAAGAGAGGGGGGCAGAGAGAGACAGAGAGACAGAGACATACTATAAATCTCAACTTTTTTTTTAATGACATCCCCCAAATGCCTTATTTCCAAGTGCATTTCGGGAACCGGCGGTCCAATTAAACAAGGAACCGGCGAAGCCTGGACAAACAATGATGCTTTACGAGCCCAATCCGCACTTGACGTAAGGCGACCTATGCCTCCATTCTCCGGGTGCCCTGAGAATTTCATTGTCCGGGTGCCCGAGCAGAGCTGACACGGGGGTGGGCGGGTGAGTCCCAGAAGCCCCGGCACCCAAGCCTGCCACTGAGGTTCAGATCACCATCACGACGACATATGCCATTTTAGAACCGACCGGGCCTCGGGAGTTCCTGCCACCTCCTAAAGTGGCTTTAGACTTCCACGAGTCCAAGACAACGCCTCCGGCGGCACGAGAAAAATCCAGTCGCTCGGGTCCCTCCACACCTCTCCCCAAGCCCGGACCCCTGATGACACACAACCCTACAGACCCCTGAGCAGGAGGACTGGGGATAGACAAGAGCAGAAAGCTCTCGGCGTCTCCATGACTCCCCCGCCCCGCGTGCAACTCTGCTGTAACTGGTCCGCACAAACCCCACCCCCTTCCTTCCTCCGATCCCCACCATTGGCTTACCGACACCCGGCAGGTCGGTTCCCCGCCTCCGATTGGCTCACTGCCCCATCCGTCAGACCCAGCAAGATTCGGGTCGGTGGGAGGGGAAGGCGTTGGAGGAGGTGGAGTGGGAGTAGGATTAGAGGACGAGGTGGCGGAGGAGGGTGTTCGGGCTCCGTCTCACGTTTAGGAAAGTTTCCCGTACCGGTGACGGACCCACAGGCATCAGCCCCAGCCCAAGACGCGGCCGCAGAAGACGCTCCGGTGGCCGATTCCCGCCCCTCGGTCCCGCAGGCCCCGGAAACCACTAGGGGGAGGGGAAAGAGGGAGGGACCATGGAAACAGGGACCGACCCACCCCCGAGCTCGGAAGAGGCGCCTCCGGGACTCCCCGGAGGGGAGGGGGCGGGGAGCTCCGCCCGCAGCCGCGACCCCGGCCCCGCTCCCCCGCACCCCCCGGGGTCCTGGGGTGCGTCTCGGGCCCCCGTGACTGAAGCGAGACGGCCCGAGGCGGGGAAGGGGGGAAGCTCCCGCCTCGCGCCGCCCCCCACACCCCATCCCGGGGCCTGTCCCTTCAGGGGCGGCGAGAAGGGGGGAGAGAAAAGGGGGCGCTGGCGAGCCAACCCGGAACCTCCCGGCCCGCCTCCCGCCCCCGGCCCCGGCCCCAGCGCGCCGCCG
>NW_012279649.1:0-1181 GCF_000151885.1 Dipodomys ordii
AAGTGGTAGAGCGCTAGCCTTGAGCTGAAGAGCTGAGGGACAGCGCCCAGGCCCAGAGTTCAGGCCCCACGACCGGACCCCCCCCCAAAAAAAATCTTTTTCAGGTAAAACTGATCTTTGTTTCAATTACTTTTTTTAATAAATATAGGTAGTTCAGTTTTCTAAATTTACCAACTAAAATTTTTAAATTTACCAACTAAAACCAAAGTATAATGTACCAATTTGCAGTACTATTTGTATAATGAGTATAAATAGCAGCATGTATTAAGAAAGCACAAGCAGGCTTGGTATGGTGGCACCCGACTATAATCCTCGTACTTGAAGACTGAGACAGGAGGACTGGGATTCAGGCTTAAGTTGTCTAGCAAGACCCTCTCTTGAGAGGGAAAGAGGGAAGGGAGAGGAGCGGAGGAAAGGTCAGAGGAGAGGAGGGAAGAAAAAAATACAGAGTATTAAACTTATGATCTAGGAATTAGAAACTATTTAATAGGAAAAAACCTAGTTAGAGCCTGTTCCTAAGTACCATACCTTTGTCTCTCTTTTCATACATCTCTAAATGATTTTCCCTGACAAGTTTGTAATAGAATCTTACTAAAACCAAGTAACAAATTTTTTAAATAAAAATTTAAAATCTGAGGGGGAGGTGAGGGGAAAGCACTTAAAATTCTAAAGATTATTTCTAGACCCTGGGTTATGGCACTCAAACTCATGTCAGACTTGAGATAAGTGTTTGGAGAAAGCTAACTCCATGTTCTGGCATTGATGCATCATGCATAAACTTTGCATGAAGGCCGTCTCTAAAGATCAAAGTATACAACGTTCGAAGCACACCTAGGGAGAGCATCTTTTTTGTTTCCCTAAGACAGAAAAACCAATTATCATTCATTAACAAACTGAAGGTGACTTTGGGCTAGTCACTCTAGAGAGGGGCAGGGGAAAAGACCTCTATCATTTCATTCTGTGGCTTACTTTTCTCACTGGGGGGGGGGGGGGGGGGGGTGGTGTGTGTGTGTGTGTGTGTGTGTGTGTGCGTGTGTGCGTGTGTGCGTGTGCGTGTGTAATAACTGTCAAGAATTCTCCAAGATCTCTCTATCATCTGATATCTCAAAGTACACTACTCCTTAGCCACTCAGATTTAATTTCAGTTCTCAAAAAGCCTTCCTAATACACTTGGACATGAT
>NW_012279650.1:0-2320 GCF_000151885.1 Dipodomys ordii
TGAGGCCCTGGGTTTGATTCCTCAGCCCACATAAGCAGAAAAAGCCATAGGTGGCGCTGTGGCTCAAGTGGTAGAATGCTAGCCTTGAGCTGAAGAGCTGAGGGACAGCACCCAGACCCAGAGTTCAGGCCCATGACCCCCCCCCTAAAAAAAAAAGTTTAATTAGATAATAAGCTAAATTTTCTAAATGCATATGCTCTTTTTTCCACAATGCAAAAATATCTATTATATTCAACTACTTGTATGACATCTACATATTAGGTGTTGGCCTTCCCCCACCCCAAGTATTAAAAAAGATTCAATTTTAGGATATGTTGGATAGTAGTGCTGCTAAAGTTGAGTTATAAAACACGTGACATTTTCCTTATATTTTCCTACTTTTCTACAACTCTTGTTCTCTTCTGTCAAAACATTTCATTATTCATCTTGCAAACGGAGGCATAGATTATGTACACAAATGTAAAAGACATATTATGAGTGTCAACTACTAAAAAGAATTTTCCTT
This sequence comes from Dipodomys ordii, assembly GCF_000151885.1. NCBI lineage: Eukaryota > Metazoa > Chordata > Mammalia > Rodentia > Heteromyidae > Dipodomys > Dipodomys ordii. Next base: position 506 of record NW_012279650.1, read on the forward strand.
CATTACCATGTTCATATCAAATAATTATGGTGAGAAAGCTTTAAAGTGGTCACTTGATAGATTTTTTTTGATGTGAATGTAGCAAGTAAAGTATTACAGAATAACAAGTAAAGTGTTGCTTAATCTTCAAATCAATCACATTGCCAGTCTACTATAAATTAGTTATTCCTTCTGGGAAAGGGAAGTAAGTTGAAGTACCAATGACATTGTGGCAAGATTAGTTCGTTAGGGATTTTAGTAGCTTGGTGAGTACTTTGTTCCCATAGTAAAAAGAAGAGGGAGAATCCGTGCACACTAAATCACAAGAGATTACTAAATTCTCTGATAGTTTAACAAACTGTAGTCCATTAGGAAGGACCATATGAAGATATGGACCATATGAAGGCTATCCCCTGGAGAAATCTTCATTATGTAGGACAGAATTATGAAGTTAAGAACTGGCCTCAGTCACAGCAGCCTGAATAATATCTTTCTTCCAGTCTTTGAATCTCTTCTCTTCAACATCAACAGAAAAAAATGGAATCTATCTATCATCAGTTCCTGATCCTTTAGTGGCCTACTTAAATGTGATGTGAGCTGCTGTTCTTTATTGTGATGGAAAACTTCTAATATTTTTTAAATAATTAAAAATGCAACAAGGGTACATAGTAGACACTTGAAAAATGGACTGTACAATTTGTGGGTAGGGACAGGAGGGAAAATCTGTGAGAGATCAAAGGAAGGGGTCATGTTGTCCAAAAGGAAATGTACTTCATACATGACTTATGTAAATGTGACCCCTCTGTACATCACCTCTATAATAACAATATTGTTCAAATAAGAAAAAGTATGGTATATATAGCAGCAGCAACAAAAACAACAAAATCCTTTCTAATTCTATTATGTATCATACACAGTGTGATTTATGTTTCATGATACATCAGGAAACTAAACCAATAACAGTGTTTAAGTCTTTTAATTCCTTCTGGAATTGTTAAAAGTATTTGCTGTATAGTTGGAATTATGTTTTGATCATATAATTTCAGTCTAATAAAATACTAAATCCTAGTTTCCTTTTATAAACTTTTCTTGAGTATAAATTAACATTTGTTAACAAAACTGAGTAGTCCAAACTGCATATTACAGAATGGTTTATATTTATTGATATACTTGATAGCAGATGTCAACTGATAAAGTGATAAATTACATCAATGATGGTAGACAAGCACGCAAGTACTAATGTAAATCGGGAATTTAATATAGTTAGAGAGCTAGACTCTTTTCTAAATAGTTGCAGAAAATATCAAAATAGCATAGGTTTTCAGATTACAGTTGTCATGATTTTGGTGCTCCTTGTAAAGTTAAACACATTTAAAAATAATAATATACCTCCAGAAACTTACATAGATTACAAGAAAGCCAGAGACTGTAGTTTTGAATATATTCATCTATTTCAATTCATAATCCATGAAGAAAAATGAAAATGAAATCTGAATGTTAAATCTGTTAGCAAGTTAACAATAATTTGACTGTAATAAAGTTTTGTGAATCCTATCCTATGTATTTTAACCTATTCCCCTATAACTCTTATATAATATAAAATACTGGAAATCAACATTTTTTTGGAAATCAACATTTTATGAATGAAAGCATTATAATTTTCTATAATTTAGACTGCATTCATAAACAAGAAAATACATGAACACACCCACATACATATCTACCATGACTACTGTGTCTTACTCTGGTTAACAAAAAAAAATGGGGGTTGGGAAGGTGGCTCAGTGGTAGAGCACTTGCCTTGCATGCTTGAGGCCCTGGGTTTGATTCCTCAGC
>NW_012279651.1:0-1198 GCF_000151885.1 Dipodomys ordii
GTCTACCCTAGAAAGTCTCCACCTAGTGAGGAAAAAATTTTGGTCCACTAGGAAACAAAGTCCAATTAGAGAGGAATAAAGGATCCTGTATGAATAAAGAAATGTTTTCCTGAAATTACCTTGCTCAGTAAATATATTTCCATAATATATATGGAGATGGGTAATTTATATATATGAAAGTTTATAAGAAATATCTCATTTAATGATTTTAATAACAACATTTTAACATAAATGATATTACAAAAGTTCTTTATTTAGGTAACAAAACTCCACCTGCATCTAACATACAAACATTAACAAAACTTAACCTTACCACATCTCCAAAAGTAGCTCAAATAGCTTCTCAAATCTTGGCTACATCTCATTGTTGCAATGGGTCCACTTGTATCCTTATTAAAAAATTTGTTTTTTCCCTTCCTCTCCACCAAGTATACCAGCATCTAATACAGTGAAAACAGGGGTTATACCATGGGGGAGGGACGTACAAAGCAACAAAGAAATCATCTTATAAATATGTTAGAAACAATTGCAAGAAATAAAAAAACATTTGCATCCTTATCTTGGGGTTCATTTCCCCAAACATCAACTTATCTGACCATTTCTGCTTGTCTCAGACATATACTAGTTAATGTAAATATGGGAAACCATGGGATCTATGTTTCTTTGGGCTTGGCTTACTTTGAACTTTACAACTTTGGCGGGGAAGGGGGGGTGGATGGGAAGGGATGAGAAGGGGAAACAAAGAAAGAGACAACAATGCTTGATAAGAAATGTACTGATTACCTTGCTCATGTAATTGTAACCCCTCTGTATGGTATTTTCACAATAAAAAAAGTGAAAAGAAAAAAATTCTTGGCTACATTTACTTTGTTTTCTTAGGCACTTAGTGTTCTTTCTTACTCTACCACAAACTAACTGCTCCTTCGCTCTTCCCTTAATTTTAAATTTTGTGTTTTTTTTTTTTGTCTTTCATTTGGAACTTTTTGGTCAGCAACTTTTGTTGCATGCCTTACTGATTGTTTTCCAAGTTTCAGTCCCTGTACTTGCCCTAGAAATGAAAGAACCTAAATAACACAGCAATATTTGTATTTTTTTATATTTAATTTAATTTTATTTTATTTGTGAACATACTGTACAGAGGGGTTACAATTACATGGGCAGGATAATGCGTACATTTCTTACCAAGCATTGCAGCCTC
>NW_012279652.1:0-1602 GCF_000151885.1 Dipodomys ordii
GCTCAAGTGGTAGAGCGCTCGCCTTGAGCTGAAGAGCTGAGGGACAGCGCCCAGGCCCAGAGTTCAAGCCCCACAACCGACAAAAAAAAAAAAAGCTCAGGTACAGAGCCCAGGCCCTGAGTTAAAGCCTCAAGACTGCCCCTCCAGTCTCCCCCTCCCCCACAACCCCTATCCCCTCCCTGCTCCCACAAAATAAAAGAATGACAAAGAACCAGCTGGAGGCTCAGTGGTGGAGCATTTGACTAGCATTCCTGTAGCTTTCGATTTAACCTCTGGTACACACACACACACACACACACACACACCAAAAAGTGCATTAGGAATAGCATTAGAGACACAGGGAACAGCATATACAAAGCCTCTGAGATGAAGCGGAATATGGCAGATTTAACGTATGGCATAGAAGCCAGCATGAACCAGACAGTGTGTGTGACAGAGACAGAGACAGAGAGAGAGAAAGAGAGAAACTGGTCTTGAATTTAAGGCCTCCTGTTCTTGCTTAGGTTTCCTTCTTTCTTTCCTTCCTTCCTTTCTTTCTGTCTTTCTTTCTTTTTCTTCTTTTTTTTTTGTCAGTCGTAGGGCTTGAACTCTGGGCCTGGGCACTGTCCCTGAGCTCTTCAGCTCAAGGTGAGCGCTCTACCACTTGAGCCACAGCACCACTTCCGGTTTTCTGGTGATTAATTGGAGAGAAGAGTCTTAACAGACTTTCCTTGGAGGGCTGGCTTTGAACTAACCACAATCCTCAGATCCCAGCCTCCTGAGTAGCAGGGATGACAGACCTCCAGCTTTGTCTCTGCTGTCTTCCTGTGAGGAATAAAGAGCCATTAGGGAGGGGCAGTGGCCATAGCCAGGGAAGCAGAAGATCAGGGCTTGGTTGGGAGCTCAGCAGCTGCAGGAGCATTCGCTGAGATGGGGAGGTGGAGCAAGGGGTGCATTTGGGACTGGTGGGGAACACGGCCAAGCTAGCATGACAGTGTGGACAGTGACCTGCGAGGTCACTCTGGAGGTGTGGTGGGTGGGAAGGTATCTGGAGGTGGGGGAGGTGGGGGCGCCATGCACCCATGCACAACCTCCCCCCCCCTCCACAGCCAAGTCTGTTACCTGCCCACCCAAGGGAAGCTACAGACATTCACCCCCAGGGCCGTGCCCAGCCCTCTGCGGGCCAAGCTGGCCATACTGCGGCTCTTTGCTTGCTACATGCAGCGGCGGCTTCGAGAGGTGAGGTGAGGTGAGGGAGTGGGTTAGGGGGCACAGGAGCCTGGAAGTGGGGGTGCGGTGGGGGGGGAAGGGGGCGACTCGGTGGCCCTGGCCCTGACCCAGCATGGGTCCACAGGAGGGGGCCCCATCTGCACCTGCTCCACCCGCCCCTCTGGGCCTGGGCCTGCTGCGATTCCTTGCGGCTCCAGATGTACTGCTGCTTCTATTCAGCGACGGGACAGTACAGGTGAGCATGGGGACCCAGAGCGGTGGCCCGGACACATTTGGGAGCCCCAGAGGCGTTTGGCCCCTGCAAGAAAAATAATTAAGGGGGGCTGGGAAGATGGCTCAGTGGTAGAGCGCTTGCCTTGCATGCCTGAGGCCCTGGGTTCGATTCCTCAGCAC
>NW_012279653.1:0-2923 GCF_000151885.1 Dipodomys ordii
TGGCACTGTAGCTCAAGTGGTAGAGCTCTCGCCTTGAGCTGAAGAGCTGAGGGACAGCGCCCAGGCCCAGAGTTCAAGCCCCATGACCGACCAAAAAAAAAGAAGAATACAAGAGGAAGTAGAAGTTTAGCTCAAGTGGGAGAGTGCCAGCTTTGAGTAAAATTCACATGAAAATATGAGGCCCAAGTTCAAGCCTCAGTACTGGCACAAGCAAACAAAATTTGTGTTATATTCAAGTTTAGGGTTAAAAATATCCCTCTACATTCAAATTTTTTTTTATAATTAGTCATGCAAGTGTGAAGTGAGTCATGTGTTTTTATAAGACAGATTATTGGAACAGACAGATCCTCACATCCCTATTTTCTAAAATAGCTTCTATAAGATAAAAGACAGGCATTTTCCCTATAAATGGAGATGAAGTCATCTAACTATAACATTGTAGTTTTCTTGAAGTAAAAAGTTAAATAAGGAGTTAAATGATATTGCATGCTCAGATTTTATTTCTTGATGGTTCTGTTTGGCCTCATGGAGGAATTGGGTGGCTTTAGGTAGAATAAACGGATCTGTTTGCTCTTGAGAAGCGGGCACAAGTCTGCAAAGGAAAGGCAGAGAGACAGATGGCTGGCTATTGTGTTACAGCCATCATCTGCTGAGCTGTGAGCAAATATTAAGTGAATAATATATATGTAATTGGTGTGCAAGTACAGTTGCAACATTTCTAATACAGTTTGAGGGATGACTACTTCTTGAGCATTTGTATTTCATAGTATACTATATTGAAATGTTTTTATTTACAGGATTAATCCACTTTAAACTGTTTCCGTGTGAACATTTTCCCTGATTTCTTGACACCACTGTGCAATATTTTGAATTGAAATGGCCTGTAATGGCCTTTTTTTATTTTCCATAACAACACAAGCACTAAATTATAGTTGTGCAATTATGTAAACAATAGAAATGCTTCCAGAATGAATCCTTCCTTTTAAATTTTCATTTTGTGTAATTGTTGGAAGATTTGAAGTCATAATAAACAAAATTATTTTACACATTTATTATTCTAAAGGTCAATTATAACAGAACTAAAGAAACAACACTATGCAAAATGAATAAACCAATTTCTGCTGCCATCACCATATGTTTTTCTTATCACTTATGGTTTTTCCAGTTACTGTGTACATAGCATTCAATTAAAGCGATTCATTTACTGGGCTGAATGCGGTTTGTGTTTATAGAACTGTGCTTTAGAGGAAAGGAAACAGCACACCTCTATTTGAATTACCTGATTTTTTGCAAGATCAGTGATACAGGACAGATGTTCTCACCAGTTACTTTCTCATAAACCTGACTCCTTTGATAAGCTGCAAATATACAATGATCATCCTACTGCAGTCTAGTCTCTCATACTCAACATGTAGCATGCAAATAGGCTTTTTACCAAAATGAGGAAAAAATACCAGTTTGGGAGTCTGTTCACCATGTGAAATTTTGCAGGTTTATGTCTTTGGCACAAAAGCATATGAAGGACTTTTATCTATGCTTCATTGTGGTCAGCTTTAAACAATATACTTAATTCCTATTTTAGATTCCATTCACCATTGAACTTACTGTTTCATTTATTGTTTAGTGTATTTACAGTATTGCTTCCACACTCACTTATTTAGGGGTAAGCTCTAGAACTCCTCAGAAAAATGAAACCTAGAAAATTAGAAGTGAACATTTTTCTGTTTTTGTTTTTTTTGGGGGGGGGGTGCAAGTAATGAGCAATAAGCCTAATTGCTATAATGCTTTGTTAAGGACAGTGTTCAGAAGCACTCATTTCTAGATCTTTTTGTTTTCTGTGTGACCCAAGAGAATGTTTATCCTCTTTGAAAATTTTGGAAGTACACTTTTAGTAGATCAGAGAAATGGTTTATTAAATTATAGCAACTATGAATTAGATTCTATAAAGTCCTTCACAATCTTTTCATCTGTTGGAAAAAATGTTTTGCTCACTGCTCTGCTGATTTCTGTATGGTCCTTTTCAGTTGACAAACATACATCTTTACATCTAATGTTCCATTAGATTCCAGTCATTAAGAGGGAGATCATCCTGGTTTATATAAGACCTCAGACTGCTCACAGTCTCACACAAAAGTTTTTGAACTCAGGCCTCATGACCCCAATTCTTTGCCAGTTAAGTCTGAGTAGACAAGCATTCCTACTAGTGGGCATTGGAGAGGCAGCACTGGGTAACAGCAAACCACACAGTTCAAATAGAATCCTTTCTCTTGTCTTGGCTTATCCTTGTGATACACTGCAGTAGGTTAGATGGTGTTGTTACAAGAATCTTCTCCTAGCACCAATATAGTCACCCTCTTTAAAAGACAGAACATGGCTGGGTACCAGGAACTCATACCTGTAATCCTTGCTTGCTACTCAGGAGACTGAGATCTGAGAAGGGAGGTTCAGAGCCAGCCCATGCAGACAAATCCGAGAGACTCATCTCTAAAAAGCTAGCAAAAAGGTGGGCACTGGTGACTCATGTCTGTAATCCTAGCTACTTAGGAGGCTGAGATCTGAGGATCTCGGTTCAAAGCCAGCCTAGGCACAAAAGACCATGAGACTCTTATCTCCAATAAACCACTCAGAAATCCAGAAATGACACTGTGGCTCAACTAGTATAGCACTAGCCATGAGCTGAAGAGCTGAGGGACAACACCCAGGCCCAGAGTTCAAGCCCCATGACCAACAAAAAAAGAAAAGCTAGCAAAAAGCTAAAAGTAGAGTTGTGGCCCAAATAGTACAGCGCCGTCTGTGAGTGACAGTTGAGCCCGGCAAGGCCCTGAATTCAACCCCCAGGAACAGCTAAAAAGATAAATAAGCCGGGCGCTGGTGGCTCACACCTGTAATCCTAGCTACTCAGGAGGCTGAGATCTGAGGATCG
>NW_012279654.1:0-1408 GCF_000151885.1 Dipodomys ordii
CTTCCTTCCTTCCTTCCTTCCTTCCTTCCTTCCTTCCTTCCTTCCTTCCTTCCATCGATTATGGGGCTTGAACTCTGGACCTTAGGTGCTTTCCCTGAGTTCTTCAGCTCAAGGTGAGCACTCTACCACTTGAGCCACAGCACCACTTCAGGTTTTCTGGTGGTTTATTTGATAGAAGAATCTCATGGACTTTCCTGCTTGGGCTGGCTTTGAACTGCAATCCTCAGATCTCAGCCTCCTGAGTAGATAGGATTACAGGTGTGAGCCACTGGCACCCAGCTTAGCAGCTACATATTTACTGTTTATGGATGTACACAGAAGCTCTACAAAACCCAGAATTTTCTTTGAAGCCAATTTTTGTAGTGCTCATAAGCATGTTTGCATTATAGTCCCTCTAGAGCTCCTTTGTTATCTGGGACATTCTCTTATTTGGATGCCATAAAATAATCTCACCTTCTTTCTAGGGATAAAAGATTTGTGAAGATTTAAGTATATTGGTGGTGCTCTGTATATGTGAACTTTGAATATCATATATGAGTAGCAAAAACATAGAATATATACCTTATTTTTTTAAAGTGGGAGTTGATGGCTCATGCCTTTAATCCTAGCTATTCAGGAGGCTGAGATGTGAGGATTATGATTTAAAGCCAGCTGAACAGGAAGTTCTATGAGATTCTTATTTTTCAATTTACTGATAAAATGCCAGAACTAGAAGTAGAGCACCAGCCATGAGCTGGTCAGTGCCAGAGTCAGAGTCAGTGCCTAGACCCTGAGATCAAGCCCCAGTACTGTCCCCCCAAACAAAACAAACCTTGAGTGTAGAAAGAGCTTGAAAGGGAAGAAAATGCAGAGAGTAAGATCTTTTGGGCCATGTTCAAATAATGTATGTAATTAGAAAATTAGTTGCAATGTCTTTGCCTCTTTTTGGAATTACACGCTTTGGGATTATTTTTTCTTCTTCCTTTTTCATCTTTGAACTTAATAGAAGTTTTTTTTTAATGTCCTTTCCCTTATTATGAGAAATACTAAGGTAGGCGAGGCTAAGCAAGTTCATATTCTTCAAACATTTCCTTTAATTGCTGTGATAGTCACCTTGGAATTTGCACAACCTTGTTTTGAGTTTGTAATGAGACTCTCTGTCCCTTCTGTTTTCTCACCCAAATCAGCATCGTTCTTGGGTGCTGAGGCATGGAAACTCATGTCAGCATAATCTGCCATATACCTTTATAATGATTGTTTTCAGCATTTTGTTGAGCCAGCTTCAGAGAGCACTATGTGCACAAATGCTTTTCTTAAAAAAAGGCAGACTGATATATTACCTTAGTGATTATTGTCCTCTCTCCCTCCCTCCCCTCCTCCCCCCTCACCTCCTCCCTTCCCTCCCTCCCTCCCTCCCTCCCTCCCTCCC
>NW_012279655.1:0-3066 GCF_000151885.1 Dipodomys ordii
GAGGGAGGGAGGGAGGAAGGAAGGAAGGAAGGAAGGAAGGAAGGAAGGAAGGAAGGAAGGAAGGAAGGAAGGAAGGAAGGAAGGAAGGATCTTTACCACATCTGCACTGGCATCAGAGCTGTTTCCTTCGTACTTAATGCTAGTTTAGAAGTCTCTAACTAGGTGAGGCAGGAGCTGGAGCATACTCAGCAGAGAACTTGTTTTCAGAAAGCAAAGATCCCAATACCCCAGTCTGCGCCAATGAGCGACTCAGCCAAAGCTTGTTACACAGATGCATTGCAAAAAATACAATAAAATAAAGCAAACTCTTCTGTTTTCTAAATTACTGCAAGTACTCTATTTTCCATGGGGAAAAAATCCTCTGGCTTTCATAAGCATTGTTGGAAAAGAATTTACAGGAATCTGGAAGAGAGAAAGCTTTTTTAGAAGTTGTAAAAGATTGCAATGTATTCTAGTTCAAAAACTGGACATGATGAATATTTTATACTAACTGAAAAAGCATTAAATCTTTAAAAAGGTCAAAGTGCTAAGAGGATTGAGGAATTTATAGATATTTGTGTAATTCTGCAGTAATCTCTAATATCTGTATTTTGAGACTTTTATTGAGATTGGCGGTATTTTGTTTTCATGGCAAAATTGTCATTAATTGTTTAGAATTAGATGATCTGCTTTTAATGTCTGACCTATTATAACCTTTTACTCTGAGTTACAGTTCAAATGTCACTGCAACTAGGAAAGCCCACATCTACATCCAAGGCGAAGCTTTCTTCATGTTTGCGCCTCATGGCAATATGAACATAGTTTAAGTCTACCAAATAGTCCAAACAGAAACAAGAGCTAATTAACTGGCACTGTTGTCAGCTGAGAATAAGTAGATATTGTTGGCTGATACACTAGATATGATCAGGCAGCAGAAAAAGACTTTTAAAACTCCTTTTGCAGAGCTGAAGTATTTCATTACATATGGCTGACCAATCAGGGTTTTTTCCTTGTCTATCTGTCATATTTACATTTGAGGGAATCAACTTAGGATGTAGTTGAACCTGCTGCGATGAATGTGATTTTTCTCTGTTGACCTCTGCTTATTCTCATTAAGATTGTATAGGATTCTGGGTTTAGGCTACATCTCAGTGAAAGAATGCTTGCCTAACAGGCATGAGGCCCAGGACTAGAGCCCCAGAACCAGCAGATGGGAAGGGAATAATGAGGCTATAAGATAAAAACTAAACATGTTTTTAAGATCATGTGCTTACAGCTATCAATACAACTCAAATGCTGGAGTGTTTGCCTAGCAAAGTATAGCCAACAACAACCAAAACAAAGAAAAAAAAATGCTGGTATAAACCTGTAATCCCAAAGAGGCTGAGGTTTCAGACCAGCCTGGATTGCATTTTTAGACCTAATCCAAACTAAAGCAGTTCATAAAACGTTGGGTTTGGAGTGACTGTGCGAGCTTTCTATATTCCTCCCCGCCCCCCCCCCCAGAGTTCAGTATCAACTGCTTCAGTCAACCTTAGGTTGAAAATACCAGAAGGAAACAATGTGTCTATACTGAACATGTACAGAATATTTTGTGTGATTACTCATTTACTCTACCATAGAACAACTATTTACATAGCCTTAGGTGTTATAGGTAACCTGGAGAAAATTTAAAGTATATGGAAGAATATACATGGTTTATCTACTAGTGACACATCATTTTACATAAGAAACCTGAGTATCCACACGCTTTGGTATATTGGAAGATCCTGGCGAGTTCCAGGGCTATTTCCCCAGGGATACTGAACTACTCTAGTCTCAAGATGATGAAACTGTGTATTAGTGTCTGTGTCACCTTTCGCTTCCTGTAATAAGTACCTGAGAAAATTCAACTTCTTAAAAAGTAAAGGTATACTTGCAGTCACAGGTCCAGAACCAAACCATAGCAGGGCAGATATTAAAGATGGTCACCTCTATGATGAATTAGACCCACAATAGTTCTCTGAACAGAGAATTTGTGATGGATTATCCACAGAACATATTTAAAGCTTCTCTAGTAATAAAGTTAGGTTTGGTGGTACACAGTTGTAATCTCAGTACTCAGGAGGTTAAGCAAGAGGATAATAAGTTCAAGGCCGGCTTTGGTTCTATAGGGAAACCTTATCTTAAAAAATAGCACACTATGAAACAAAAACATAGTAAAAAGAATCTTCCACACCAGGATAGTTCACATTCTATTAAATGAAGTTGCCTTGTCTTTTCTCCCAGAAGATGTGTCTTTTTATAAGAAAAAGTGCCTTGGACATCATGGAAACCACTCATCTTCCCATCAATATGACAGTCTTGAAGTTGTAGTCAGAAATTCTGCCCAAGTCCAGGTCACAAGGTCCTGGAGGTTAAAAAGGACATGTTCTCCACTTAGAAATAAACTTAAAATACGTAAATATTTTGTCATGCTGTTTTTTCTTTTAAAAAAAGAGAAAATAGGGTTAATGAAACTAAAATATAATTACTATATACATGTGCGAAATATTATTGTGAAACCTTTTTGTACAATTAATACACAGCAAAATAAATGACAGGGACATAAAACAGGCTCTTCAGAGAGAGAAGGGAAGAGAACAAATACACAGCAAATAGAGGGAAAATGAGGTCATAAGGGTGAATCCTAATCCAATTAAGAAGATGAAATTAGAACATACATGCATACATGTACACATGAGTGAATTTTTACTAACACACACACACACACACACACACACACACACACACCTACACACACACGCAAGACCATCAGAAGACATTGGTAGAGGAATATGTAAACCAATGCCAAGATCAGGGGCCTCAACCTGAAGCCCACTCTGCTGAAAGCTTGACCTTCAATTCTGAGGAATTACATTTCTATCCTTTAAGCCACTCTACCTGTTGGACTTCATGAGCATTTCTACTGGCAAACTAATACACATTCCTGCAGCTATTAAGACCATGAAGTGGGACAATGAATATTAGAGACGACTAAAGATCTACATCTCATTTTCTTCGTTTTCCTAGTGGCTAGAAAAACCTTGATTGAAGATTGTCAAGTCT
>NW_012279656.1:0-3372 GCF_000151885.1 Dipodomys ordii
ATTCCTCAGCACCACATAAGCAAAAAGAAAAAAAGCTGGAAGTGGTGCTGTGGCTCAAGTGGTAGAGCGCTAGCCTTGAGCTGAAGAGCTGAAGGACAGCGCCCAGGCCTAGAGTTCAGACCCCATGACTGGACCCCTCTCCAAAAAATAAAATAAAATCACTGGATAGCTGTCATAAATGAATCCTGACATATACTAGTCTTCTTTCATGTACATATCCTTATGACCTTAACCTATGAATATAGTTATCATTTTCCCTGTACATAAGGCATAATGTCAATACAAGAATATAATAAAAGCAATAGAAACACTCTTTCACCAAAAAGAGAAAACATGAAGCATATGGTATCTCTGATCCACAGTAATTCTGAAATCTGATGAGACATATATTGCTGTTAAAAAGATCTCAGGAAGCTGCGATCTGGGGACTATGATCCAAAATCATCAAATAGGAAAAGTTTGTTTGATTTTTATTTTTTTAATTGATTTCATTGTAAAGATGCCATACAGAGGGGTTACACTTACATGAGTAAGGTAATGAGTACATTTCTTATGTATCATTGTTACCCACTCCTTTGTTTTCTTTTTCTACTATCCCTTCCTTGGCCCACCTCTCCCACTCTTCCCTTCCCCAAATTGTAAAGTTCTAACATAGTACCTTGTGAATATCATTGTTGCAATGGGTTATCCTGTGTCCTTAATCCAGAATTTTGTTATTCCCCTTCCCCTCTCCAAATTAGATAACTGTATATAAAAGATGCAGGGTACCAAAGTAAAATACAATGACAACAGGGGATATACCATAGGGATAGCATACTTGGAAGAAATACTAATTGAAGTAAGACAGACCCAAAGAAATATAGGTCCCATGGCTTCCCTTATTTGCAATAATTAGTATATGTCTAGGATAATCTTATCAGATGAGCAGAAAATCTCTAAAGTTATGTACATATGACCATATAAGATGATGCTAAGCTAAATGAACCCCAAATATGGACACAAGAGGTTATTCTTTGTTGTGGTTTTTAATGTATGAAGGTTTTTTAAAATCTTTACTTTTAATTGACCACCAAAAAACTGTAACTGGAGTGTGAATTAAATGAGAGAAAGTTAGCCTTAAGCAAAAACCTCAGGGACAGTGCCCAGATTTCCAGTCCCAGGATTGGCACACACACACACACACACACACACACACACACACACACACACACACACACATACACAAGGCTGGCACTGTTTATGTAGATTATTCTCTGCTGGTTTTATCTTACTCATCACAGCTGACATTGGATACAACTTCTTTTCTATAAGAAACAGCCTATGTTAGTAATTAAGTAGTTTTCTCTTTTATTTTTGAGCTACCAAATGTTTAAGACCCTTGTGCCCTTTGTAATATAAAATGTTACTAGGTTTTTTTCAGTTTAACTAATATAATTCTTTAAAAACTTTATTAATTTATCTATTCTAATAGACAACAGTGCACTCACAAATATCTTCAAAGACTTACCTATACTTATGGCTCTCTGTGAAGCTATGACAATGCTATCAAGATTTTCAGAAATCCAATATTGTTAAAAGGGAGTCTATACAGTGTGCCTAAGAAGATTTTTTTTTGTCCCCAGTAGTCATTTTTTTCCAGATGAAAGGATTCATGAAAGATCTACTTTAGTCTCTCTGAGATAGTAAAAAAGGGTTTTACACTCTCACCCTGTCTTCATCTTTACCCTTAGACCATGCTTTACTAAGCGGGACCTGAATTTGATCTTTTCTCTGAAGCTATTTCTTACTTATAGCAGTTCAGGTTGGTTTGGGAAGACTGTCCTGAGCTCTTAGGACATTCTCTACAACATGCTAGAAAATAGGAGGATAGCTTCTGCAGTTTGTCTCTTTCATGTTTCATTTGTCCCAAGTAGCTGGAAGAATTTGTGTCTGCAAATCTCCTTTGCAAGGTTCCTGAGATCATGAGGTTGCTTTTGTATTTAACATTGTGCTGTAAGCAACAGTTTTTATTAACTATTCTTTCTGTATATAATTTACCTGCTGTTTTCATTGGCCTCCAATAACATTTTCCTCATTGTCCTTAATGCACTAATGATCTGCTTGAGGCCATTCAAGGACCAACCAAAAGTTTCTGCCAGTTCCCACCCATTACAAGTCCTAGCAAGCGCTCTGGGTTTAAGAATCTTTGTCATGACAGTAGTACTGTACTTCCAGGGACCAAATTCTCTATTCCTTACCAATTACTAAATAACAAAGTATCCTAGAACTTAGAGTTAAGCAAGAGGTTTATTGAGTCAAATTTCTATCTTCTAAGATTTTTGAGTACAATATCTATACTAGTATAAACATCACAGAATCAATAGCCTCAATAAAGCAGCTCAAAATAGTCAACCTGGAGTCTGGAAGCAGACTCAGGTGCATCGCCAATAAAGTCTATTAAAGCAGCCACAAATTATTCATATTCAAGTAGGTATAGTACTACTACTTGATGGGAAGACTTAAAGAATTTTTTGCTCATCTCAAATATGTTTTTTTTTCCCTATGTTTTTTTAAGGTCAGTCTTGGGGCTTGAACTCAGGCCCTAGGTGATGTCTCTGAGCTTTTCTGCTCAAGGCTAGTGCTCTTCCACTTTGAGCCACAGCTCCACTCCAGGTTTTTTGGAGGAGTGGTTAATTGGAGATAAGTCTCAAAGACTTTCCTGCCTGGAGTGGCTTCCAAAAGTGATCCACAGACCTCAGCCTCCTGAGTAGCCATGAGTAAAAGTTGTGAGCCACCAGTGCCTGGCTTCCTATTTTTATCAACTATAAAATTTGACAAAGAACAGGCATTATTTTCTTACAGTATTTGAAATTTTTCCAAATTGAGAGCTAGTTATCAAACAGTAGTGATTCTGATAGGAAAATCCATCTCTTTAAAAGTTGATTTACTTAATTGTACCTAATGCTGTGTTAGAGAGTTAGGAGGCTTCCTATTCAATATTATTTCTATTATTTACTATTTTATAATAATATTATCTTCTTTTTATGGCGGGGGGGGGGGGACTCTGTCTGGGCCTGGGCACTGTCCCTCAGCTCTTCAGCTCAAGGCGAGCGCTCTACCACTTGAGCTACAGGGCCTCTTCCGGTTTTCTGGTGGTTTATTGGAGATAGGAGTCTCACGGTCTCTCCCGCCGGGGCTGGCATTGAACCTCGATCCTCAGATCTCAGCCTCCTGAGTAGCTAGGATTACAGGCGTGAGCCACCAGCGCCCGGCTTAGACTGTTTCTTTTTTTTTTGGTCCGGTCGTGGGGCCTGAACTCTGGGCCTGGGCACTGTCCCTTGGCTCTTCAGCTCAAGGCTAGCGCTCTACCACTTAAACCACAGCGCCACTTCC
>NW_012279657.1:0-1520 GCF_000151885.1 Dipodomys ordii
CTGTGCAGGAGGGACATACAAAGCAACAAAGAAATCATCTTATAAATATGTTAGAAACAATAGCAAGAAAGAAAAAACATTTGAGTCCTTATCTTGGGGTTCATTTCATCTAACATCAAGTTATCTGACCGTTTCTGCTTGTCTCAGATGTATACTAGTTATTGCAAATAAGGGAAACCATAGGACCTATGTTTCTTTGGGTCTGGCTTACTTCACTTAATATAATTTTTCCCAAGTCTTTCCATTTCCTAACAAATGGGGCAATGTCATTCTGATGGAGGCATAGAATTCCATTGTGTATATATACCACATTTTCTTGATCCATCCATCTACTGAGGGGCACCTGGGTTGGTTCTATATCTTAGCTCTGGTAAATAATGCTGCAATAAAAATAGTTGTGCTGGGAGCTTTAGTATGGTCTTGTTTGTAAACATTTGGGTAAATGCCCAAAAGTGGAATATATTAAGACTTTTTTAATTCTTATTTTCCTCTGCCACTGTTGTCTTTGTGAGATTGGCATCACTGAACTCCTCTGAATGGAAGCAACAGGAATGTAAAGTTCAGCCACTGCCTAAGGCTACCTGGTTCAGAGGACTTTTACCTTGCTTTGGAACATAGAGAATTCACTAAATCCAGTCCTGGGCAAGAAGAGCTTCAAACCCAAGGAAAATTTTTAAGCAAAATAAACTGCTGCAGTAAATTAAGAAGCTCTTCAGATACTTTTCTCCCAAACAATACATTCCTATGGGGTCTAGATTTGCTTTCCTTCTACGTGACTAAGAATAACTACAGCTCCCAAGAAGAAAACATAAAATGTGCTAACCAAGACAACCCTGACTTCCCCTCATTGTCTACATGTTGAACAATTTTCTCCCTGACTATATTCTGTGGCTTCCCTTTGCATAAAGTATTTAGCATCAGAAAACTTACATTAAATGTTTCTCTGTACCTTTGAAATATAAATCTGGCCAGTTTGATAATGCAGAAATATTTCTCAAGAAATATTTGATAGGTACCAATGAGCAACCACAGATAGCTTAACTACCTATCTTATGGATCAAATGTCCCTTCTTACCCCTCTCCTCCATCCTCCTGTACTTCTTTTTTCACAAAATTCAAAGGTGGTTACAAGGCTACTTTGGTATGAAGATCATGTGACACGCTCAAAAAAGGCAGAACTGCTATTCTCTTCTAAAATATAATTCATTCTATGCTGATGATATAAAACTGGAAAAGGAAAAAAACAAAAAGCATATGATAAAGAAAAACCTATTAAAAGTTATAGCTCAGTGGCATTGTCCTCACCTAATATGTCGAAGACCCTGTGTTCAATGTGCAGCACTGAAGGAAAAAAAGAACAGGAAGGAAGGAAGGGAGTGAAGGAGGGAGGGAGAGAGGGAAGGAAGGGGAGTGAGCAAGAGAAATAAAGAGAGAAAGAGAAAGAAAGAAAGAAAGAAAGAAAGAAAGAAAGAAAGAAAGAAAGAAAGAAAGAAAGAAAGAAAGAAAGAAAGAAAGAAAGA
>NW_012279658.1:0-1028 GCF_000151885.1 Dipodomys ordii
CAGAAGCAGAAGAAACAGCAGAAGCAGAAGCAGAAGCAGCAGCAGCAGAAGAAGCAGAAGCAGAAGCAGAAGCAGCAGCAGCAGAAGGAAGAAGAAGAAGAAGAGGAGGAGGAGGAGAAGGAGGAGGAGGAAGAGGACTGAAATCAAATACTGGCTGACATTTCCTTCTAGTGGTTTGACTCTAGATAAATTATTAAACCTAAGCCTTAGTGTTCTACTTTGAGAAATAGGAACAACAGCAGTTCATAATACAGGGCCTTTATAGCAATGAAAACTGCCTGCTGAGCCTCAAGAATAAGTCCAGCCCAGGATACTGAGCTGTTGAAAGAATGGAGGGGTGGTTTATAGACATACCTTAGCAATTCAGGAGTGGATCTAAATCTTCCATTTATTTGGTTTTTAGTACTTGTCTACACAACACATTACACTATAAAAGGTGACTTTTTCATATTTTAATATATCTTCCCCTTTCAGTGTCAAAGACAGACTCCTGATTTCCAGTACTGTATGGTTTATAGTACATGCCTTGGTTATCCTACCTATACTTCAAAGACTGGCAGAACTGGTCTCTTCCAATTAAAAGGTCCTAATTTCTCTTTATTAGGCTAAAGGGTACTGATCATATCTAATGAATGATAGTAGATATTGAAAGACTCCTATTAGCCACAGTCCTAGTCTTATGGCAGTTGCCATGCCTGTACTAGCCATACGACTTGGGGCCTTCTCCTTAGGGACACTCAGGAACAAAAAGCAAGATATCAGTCTTGGCAATATTCAGAAGTGAAGTGAATTTGGCTGGCAGAACCTAACCAACCCTTGGCTTCTGTCTCTTGCATAGGAGATTATTTCTTTTGTTTACTGGTTGCTTATGAACGTTCTGGGGGCTGAGAAGGTGGCTCAGTGGTAGAATGCTTGCCTTGCATGCATGAGGCCCTGGGTTCGATTCCTCAGCACCACATAAGCAAAAAGAAAAAAGCGCCGGAAGTGGCGCTGTGGCTCAAGTGGTAGAGCTAGTGCTGAAGAGCTGA
>NW_012279659.1:0-1903 GCF_000151885.1 Dipodomys ordii
TCCAAGTATATTTTAGTTATGAGATCCTTATCCTTTGTATGGATAGTGAAGATCTTCTCCCAATCCGTGGGCTTTTTATTGATCTTGGTAGCTATGTCCTTTGCCATGCAGAAGCTCTGCAATTTCATGCAATCTCATTTGACCAACCTTTGATTTGTTGTGATTCTGGGTCTCTATTGAGAAAATTTCACCCTTTACCTAGGAGACCTAGGGTTTCTCCTATTCCATCCTGTAATGTTTTCAGGTTATCTGCTTTGACTTTGAGGTCTTTGATCCATTTGGAGTTGATTCTGATGCAGGGTGATATATAAGGATCTAATTTAGTTTTCTACATGTATTTAACCAATTTTGCCATCACCATTTACTGAAGAGGATCTTTGTTCCCTTCTATTTTTTTTTAGCTCCCTTATCAAAAATTAGGTGGCTAAAGGTCTGTGGGTACATATCTGGGTTTTCAATTCTATTCCATTGATCCTGAGGTCTGTTCTTGTGCCAGTACCAAGCTGTTTTGATTACTATGGCTTTGTAGTAGACTTTGAAATTTGGTATTGATATTCCTCCAGCACTATTCTTCTTGTTAAGGATAGTTTTTGTTATTCGGGGTCTTTTATTGTTCCATTTGAATTTTTGGATTGCTTCCCAGGAAAATGGCTATAATCAAGAAATTATAAACAACAGATGCTGAGGAGATGTGGCCAGAAGAGAACACTATTGCATTGTTGGTAGGAGTGTAAACTTGTTCAACCATTTTGAAAACAGCATGGAGGTTCCTCAAAAGACTACACATAAGCTCAGTGCTGGTGAGTGGCTCATGCCTGTAATCCTAGCTATTGAGGAGGCTAAGATCTGAGAATCGCGGGTCAAAACCATCCCAAGAAGGAAAGTCTGTGAAACTCTTATCTCAAAAAAAAACACCAGAAAACCGGAAGTGGTGCTGTAGCTCAAGTGGTAAAGAGCCAGCCTTGAGCTGAAGAGCTGAGGGACAGCACCCAAGCCCAGAGTTCAAGCCCCATAACAAAAGAAAAAAGACTCCACATAGAGCTCCCCTATGACCCAGCAATCCCACTTTTGGGCATTTACCCAAATACTCACAAACAAGACCACACTAAAGTTACCAGCACAACTATACTTATTGCAGCACTATTTGCCATAGATAAGATATGGAACCAACCCAGATGCCCCTCAGTAGATGAATGTATCAAGAAAATGAGATATACACATATATATATGTATATAATGGAATTCTATGTCTCCATCAGAATGACATTGCCCTACTTGTTAGGAAATGGAAAAACTTGGAAAAAATTATATTAAGTGAAGTAAGCCAGGCCCAAAGAAACATTGATCCTATGGTTTCCCTTATTTGCAATAACTAGTATATATCTGGGACAAGCAGTAAAAGATCAAAAGCTATGTACATATGACCAGATAAAATGATGTTAAGTGAAATGAACCCCAAGATAGGGACACAAGTGGTTTTTTTCTTTCTTGCTATTGTTCCTAACATATTTATAATGTAACATGTAATGTTTTTGTTGCTTTTTATGTTCCTCCTCCATGTTATAACCCCTGTTTTCACTGTATTTGATTTGGATGCCCTGCATCTTGTATATACACTACTCTAGCTTGGGGAGGGGAAGGGAAAAAACACAATGATTAAACAGGGATACAGGTTGACCCATTGTAACAATGAGATGTACAAGACACTATGTTGGGGGCTGGGAAGGTGGCTCAGTGGTAGAGCGCTTGCCTTGCATGCCTGAGGCCCTGGGTTCAATTCCTCAGCACCACATAAGCAAAAAAAAGAAAAAAAGCCAGAAGTGGCGCTGTGGCTCAAGTGGTAGAGCGCTAGCCTTGAGCTGAAGAGCTGAGGGACAGCGCCCAGGCCCAGAGTTCAGGCCCC
>NW_012279660.1:0-2243 GCF_000151885.1 Dipodomys ordii
TGTGTGTGTGTGTGTGTGTGTGTGTGAAAGAGACAGATAGAGACAGAGACAGAGACAGAGAAAGTGCCAGTCCTGGGGCTTGAACTCAGGGCCTGTGCACCACCATCCCTGCGTTTTGTTTACTCAAGGCTAGTGCTTTACCACTTGAGCTCCATACAGCTCCATTTCTGGCTTTTTGGTAGTTAATCAGAGGGCTTTCCTGCCCAAGCTGGCTTTGAACTGTGATCCTCAGATCTCAGTCTCCTGAGTAGCTAGGATTACAAACATAAGCCAGCTGATGTCATTTTTAAACTGTGTCTTCTTGCCCAATCCTGAAAAGGCAAAGACTTGAAGAGATTTGTGCAGCTGATCTCTGATCTTGTCTGAATTAGAAGAGGAGGTGTAGTGAATGGAAGGAGGGGGGTTGTTTTATGGACATATGGGGGTGGCAGGGGAGAGCTCGAATAATTTTTTTGTCTTTTAATGAAAAAGGAATTTTTAAACAATTTGAGAGGAAGATTAAGTTACAGGGAGGAAAGGGGGCCATATGGAGTATATCATATTTCCAGGATTCAGGTAATAACAAAGTTTATCTGTATTTTCTGGGAAGAAAGCTCTTTTGGGATAGGAACTTGTAGCAACAGAATACTTTCTGGCCAAGAACTAGGTTTTGGGGCTTGGGGTTGCTTTTGGAAAATACAGCGAGTCTGAAAATAGACTCACAATAAAAATGCCACTTCAACCCAAACCAGAGATTCAGCCACCAGATTCGGTAATGTGTTTGGATTGTACAGTATGCTGATGCTTCTGACACAGCTTCAGAGGGAGCCGGGCCAGGCCCATTCCACAGCCCAAACACACACGTCCACACGCACACAGACACGCAGCTACCCGGGTGCTCACTCTTGCTCGCTCGTGCTCTCTCTCTCCTTCCCTCCCTCCCTCCTTCTCTCTCTCTCTCTCTCTCTCTCTCTCTCTCTCTCTCTCTCTCTCTCTCTCTCTGTGCCAGCCTGAATGCAGAGATCATCACTCAGGGGGTGTCAAGTGTGTCTCTCCCCCAAACCGCTTCCCCTGGGGCTGCACATACCCGTGGTCACGGCCCTCAAGGCCTCTCCCTTGGCTCCCCCCCCGCCCCCCCAGCTCCCTTCCCTCTAATTCTCACAAGCTGTTTTCTTTAGGCCTGGGGAACTGGCACACACTTTAATGGCTCTGCGGCCTGGGGTTTTTCCCCTAGTCTCTCATTAGCCTCCTGGTTGGGGGTGCCATGGGCCTGAGACCAAAGAACATGCCAGGGAACCACACGGCCAAGACTGAGGGCAGAAAAAGGACAACTCTCTCTCTCTCTCTCTCTCTCTCTCTCTCTCTCTCTCTGTCTCTTTGGAAAACCTAGTGTCCTAGAGGTCACCCTTGTGGGGCCCTATGTTAATGTTCCCCTTGGGTATCAGAGAGGACACCTGGCTGTGGACTGCAGGAGACGGTGGCACCTGGTGACGCAGGCTGAGGTCCACACCTGACCTCTGCCACTCTCCAGCTGTCACTCAGACAAGTCACGGAATTCTCCCAACTTGTCTGTGAAGTAGGATCATGAAGTAGAGTCAGTCAGTCGTGGAGTCAGTCATGGAAAGTAACAGTAGGTGGTCAACAAGTGCTAGACACCATGATTTTTAAGAGATATGTGAGGGGTTACCACCTTCACCTGCTCCATACCTGCTGGTCCACTTTCCCCAGCCTGGGGGACTCCTCTGTTCCACCCTCACAAGGGTGTCGGAGATCTTGTTCCCAAGGAGCCCTGCTTCCGGGCTCTGACAAGTGATGCTCTGCTTGCTGGACTTAGCCAGCCCCAAGTCCTTCAGAAGCCCGGGGCAATGGACACCTCCACCCTCCACTCCTGCCAGCAGCGCAGCGTCCTATCTGCTGGCCAAGGGGGCTGTGAGCAGGCTTCCCAAAACTGCCTGCAGCTGTGGAGGACTGCCCTACCAGCACACCCCTACTTCCCCCCCCCCCGCCCTCCCCAACTGGCCCAGCAACTCCTCAGATGGCAGAACTCACCAGTCCATGACGCGAATTCTCATTTTTTCACACATGGAGGGAAACTGAGGAGGGAAAGGGTAGTAGGTTGAGAATGGGCCTTTTAAAGAAAATGGCACCCCACCTTAGACAAGCCCAAGATACTCACAGGATGCTAGGGAGACAAAGAGCCCAGAATTTTCTCTCTCTCTCTCTCTCTCTCTCTCTCTCTCTCTCTCTCTCTCTCTCTCTCTCTC
>NW_012279661.1:0-1601 GCF_000151885.1 Dipodomys ordii
TAGCCTTGAGCTGAAGAGCTGAGGGACAGTGCCCAGGCCCAGAGTTCAGGCCCCACGACCGGACCCAAAAAAAAAAAAAAGCTGATGCCCACACAGGTGTCTAGAGGAAGCTTACTGTTTCTGACATTCAAATTTCACTACATTTCATTCCCTCCACATATACTGTTAAGTTTGGATATATAGTTTTTCAGTTTAATTATTTAAAAAAAATAGCACACCCCTGTAATCCTAGTATTCTGGAGACGTAGGCAGGAAGATGATAAATTCAAAGTCAGCATGGACTGTGTAGTGAAAGTATCCAGCACCTTTTAGCTTTCCTAAGACATAGATGATTTCAACTTACAAAGCTTTATTTATTTATTTGTTTATTATGTATGCATATAACCAGGACTTGAACTTGCAGCTTCACACTCTTTTTCTGCTCTATCACTTGAGCCATGCCACCACTACCAGCTTTTTCTGGTAATAGGAGATGGAATCTTGCAGATTCGTTTGGCCAGGCTGGCTTCAAACTATAATATAATCCCCAGTCTCAGCCTCCTGAGTATCTAGGATTATAGGCTAGAGCTACCCATTCTTTATTTTTAAAGGACTCAGCGTTCCCTTTATAAGTCACAATGGCTGCCCGAAGGCTGATGCATAATTGTAGTCCTGATCACTTTCCTCCCCATCTTAGCTAGTACCAGTAATATTTTCTGGGCTGGCTGAAGGCAGCAGGGCCAGTCTGAAAAAGAGTAGACCTGCTGTAAGCATACATTGTCTCTTGTTGTTTGTCTTCACAATGCCACTAAAATTGCTTGATTTTAATTTGTAGTGACCTCAGATGGAGGGATGAGAGAACCATGAACTGTGAAATTAAAAATCATAATTGCTCAGTGCTACTATTTGCTTGATGAACACCTCTTTCCCCCATCAAAAGTGAGTGGAAGACATAGATAATGGTGGAAGCAGTTAAATCTTTCTAGTCTGATACTTTATTTTCACAGAAACTTCTATTAATGACTTGAGAACTTGATTTTTAGAATTCTACCAGTTCATGCAATGGACCTTTTAGAAAATGAGAGTCCCTCTTGATATATGGTGTAAATCTAATGTTTGCATTGTGTTCCTGGTTTTTTTTGTTTTGTTTTGTTTTGTTTTTTTTCCCCTCCAGTCTTGGAGCTTGAACTCAGGGTCTGGGCACTTCCCTGAGTTTCTTCACTCCAGGCTAGCACTCTACCACTTAGAGCTCTACTTCTAGCTTTTTGTTGATTAATTGGAGATAAATCTCAGACTTTTCTGCTCTAGATGGCTTTGAATTGCCATCCTCAGATCTCAGCCTCCTGAGAAGCTAGGATTATAAGCATGAGCCACCAGCACCTGGCTTTGTTAATTATTTGTATCAAATGAAATGTTTTATGCTAAGGAAAAGCTATTTAGTATCAATATCAAGAATTTCCATTCAGAAAAGTTTACCCAATTATGTGTATTAAAGATTAAAATTAAAAAGATAAAAAATATTGCTCAGGTATCCTTTCTTTTTTTGGAGGGGGGGGTCCAGTCGTGAGGCCTGAACTCTGGGCCTGGGCGCTGTCCCTCAGCTCTTCAGCTCAAGGCTAGCG
>NW_012279662.1:0-1306 GCF_000151885.1 Dipodomys ordii
AACCCAGGGCCTCATGCATGCAAGGCAAGCACTCTACCACTGAGCCACCTTCCCAGCCTGTTCCTTCAAGATGTTATAGAGGTCTTTCACCTCTTTGGTTAAGTTTATAGCTTGATGTTTTACTTGTTCTAAGCTAGTGTTCATGGAATAGTTTTCCTGATTACTTTCTCAGCCTGTTTGTTCTTGGCATATAAGAAAGCTATTGATTTATTTCTCCTCCCTCCCTGCCCCTCCCCCCCATGCCTTATGCTTGCTTGGCTGGTACTCTACCACTTAGTCACATCTTCAGCCTGGCTTTTTGCTAGTTATTTTGGTGATGGAATCTTACGGGATTTTTTTTTTTTTTATCCAGGCTAGATTCAAACTGTTCTTCTGGATGTCAGCCTCCTGAGTAGCTAGAACTATGGATACAAGTCACCAGCATTTCGCTAAAGCTACTGATTTTTGAGTGTTGATTTTTATATCCTCCTACATTACCAAAACTATCAAATCCATGAGGTTCGTTGTGAAATCTTCAGGGTCTTCTACGTTTGGGGTCATTTCACTGGAAAATAGGATAATTTGACTTCTTCCTATCCTATTTGAATCCCTCTTGTTTCTTTTTCTTGCCTCATTGCTCTGGCTAGGAATTCTAGTATTATATTGAATCAGAGTGGGGAGAGTGGACATCTTTATTTCATTCTTGACATTAGAGGAAATTATTCTGCTTTTTCTTGTTTAGTAGGAGGTTGGCTTTCAGTTTGTCTTATATACCCTTCATTATACTCAGGAGCATTCCTTCTGTTCCCATTTCTTCAGAGTTTTATCAAGAAAGGGTGTTGAATTTTCTCAAAGGCTTTTTCTTATCAATTGAGATGACCATATGATATTTGTTCTTGATTCTGTTTATCTATATTATATTTTGGTTTTTTTGTTGTTGTTGGTTGTGGGGCTTGAACTTTGTGCCTGCGCGCTGCCCCTGAGTTCTTCAGCTCAAGGTGAGCGCTCTACATTTGAGCCACAGCACCACTTCCAGTTTTCTGGTGATTAATTGGAAATAAGAGTCTCAGAGATTTTCCTGCCCAAGCTGGCTTTGAACCACAATCCTCTGTATTACATTTATTGATTTATGTATATCAAACTGTACTTACATCCCTGGGTGAAACTAACTTTATTATTGTGTATGATCTTTCAAATGTGTTGATCAACGAGATTGGTTCACAATCTGTGTGTGTGGTGTGAGAGAAAGAGACATGCAGACAGACAGAGGGACAGAGACAGTTCTAGGTCTTGACTTTAGGGCCTCACACTCTTTTTTTTTTTTTTT
>NW_012279663.1:0-2931 GCF_000151885.1 Dipodomys ordii
ATACTGTACAGAGGGGTTACAATTACATGGGCAAGATAATGAGTACATTTCTTATCAAGCATTGTAGCCTCCTCCTTTGTTTCTCCTTCCCATCCCTTCCCATCCTCCCCCCCCCCCGCCCCCCCACCCAATCCTCCCCCCTGCCCCCCCACCCAATCCTCCCCACTTTCCCCTCCTCTCCCACCAAAGTTGTAAAGTTGGTTTTCCACATAATGACTTGTACATTTCATTATAAGATTATTTCTGTGTTGCTTTGTATGTCCCTCCCCCACAGTATAACCTTTGCTTTCATCCTGTATTTTTATTTATTCGGTTATTAACTGTTCACTTCTCCCTCTCCCTCTCCCTCTCTCTCTTTGTTTTTCTGTTTCTGTCTCTCTCTGTTTCTGTCTCACACACACACATTCTTCCTCATGAGACTGTAAGTTTTAAAAGTGCAGAGACATTGAACTAATCTCTGAATTAGTTCTGATAATAGAATAGTGAGTAGCTCAGAATCATGACTTCAAACAAATTTCTCTTACAATTAAGTGGTTGTGTGAGATGTGAGCATTGACTAACTGATCAGTGAATATTGTGACAAACTGAAGATGCCATTATGTTTTCACTGATGACAGTAAGACTTCAATATGGAGATCATCCTTTATTATATTTTATAACTAGTCATGTTAAGGATCATTAGGCAAAATAAATGTTTGATTTGGTATACAATATAGTGTTGATTTTTTTTTCCGGTCATGGTCTGGGCCTGGGTGTTGTCCCTCAGCTCTTCAGTTCAAGGCTAGGCTCTACTACTTGAGCCACAACATTACTTCTGGCTTTTTCTATTTATGTGGTGCTGAGTAATGGAACCCAGGGACTCATGCATGCAAGGCAAGCCTTCTACCACTGAGCCACCTTTCCAGCCTTAAATATAGTTTTGTATCAATTTTATGGTCACAGTTGGTTAGATATTCTGCAATAATGTTACTACTATATATATCCACTGATTATTTTATGATGAATTTGTTCCTCGTTATTCAGTTGTTTCTTTCACATTTATATCAAACATTAAAAGCAAATTGTTTTAATGAAATGTGATATGTATTCAAACTTGAAAGAAATAAAAATAATGAATATCCTCTAAACATTAATGAATGAAATTATAACAAAACTGATAAACCTTAATTATGTTTT
This sequence comes from Dipodomys ordii, assembly GCF_000151885.1. Lineage (NCBI taxonomy): Eukaryota > Metazoa > Chordata > Mammalia > Rodentia > Heteromyidae > Dipodomys > Dipodomys ordii. The sequence continues at coordinate 1,177 of NW_012279663.1, forward strand.
TAAGGTAATAACAATTGCTACCTTAGGATTTATTAAAATTTACTTCTGAGGGTTAAATGATACTCATTTTATACCTATTGATGGTACAAAATTGAATCAATGATTTTGATATTCTTATGTCCAAAAGTAGTACTCATATACTTTATATTGTACATATATTTTGTATTGTTACAAAGTTGTGGATTAATATTTGTAGTGCCAAAATTAGAACCAAAGGTCTTACATATGTGAGGGAAGCATTCTGTCAGAGAGCGGCATCCCAGATATGTATGTTTACATGTATATGTGTGTATATGTATGTGTGTATAATGGATATATACAATAGACATTACTATATTGCATGTATATATACAAACATTTCCAATTCAATTTCATGTTTTTATGTATTTGCATTTTCTTATATGGAATTTTGTACTAAGCATTTTAAGTCATAGTACTTCAGAAGGAATTCTAGTTCGAGTCAAACAAATATCAGTCTCATTCTTCAAGACTCTCATGAATTGCCCATCTTTTTAAGGACTAGTGTGTGTGTGTGTGTGTGTGTGTGTGTACACCAGCTATACATGTATGCATAAAACTAACTTGTACATATATATATTTATGGAGATGCTTCACTTTTTCAAGTAAAAATATGATTTTTTTTTGTCTTTCTGAAGAGCTTTCTCTTATTTGATTCAAGGCACCTCATCACATAGGCAAGAAATCCTTTCTTCTTCTTAATCATGAGTAAAATTTATATCATTTTCTTCCAGGGATGCTGTGCACTGTGCTAGCATTTTCTCCTTGTCAAGCATGTCAACCACAGAATCATGTCTCATAATTGATATCCATTTTAAATTGCCGACTTGCTTGTAGCTATCGATTGAGAGGTACATTCTATCAGATACAAAAAATCACAGTGGAGAAATGCTGTAACTTTATTGCCCTTTGCTACAATTATTGTGGTCTTTCTTTTAACTGGTGATATTTAACTAATCTTGAACTTGCTTAGGAATAAAAGTATTTGTCAAGATGAGGCAGCAAACATTATTTCTATGTTTCTGTATAGACCCATAATATCTTCATATGGAAAGATTTTAAATTTTACATTAAAAGATGTTAAAATATCAACAGCAGGCAGATTGCATGGTTTTAACAGAAAAAATGTATCTATTAGGGAAAAAAATTAATAGTGAAGAGCTGTCATCAGTTATTCAGTATCTCAGGCTTATACATATAAAATGATATCAGATTTATCTCAAGTAAACCTAAAATAAAACAAAAAGTAACATTTGAGGAATTATATATTTTAATTCCATGTCCATATTTTTGAGGAACTTTATAAGGATATGCAATTTTGTTTACAATATTATCAGTTTAAACGTACTCTGTTGCTTACTAAGATTCATTTTTAACTATTTTTTCAAGATGTCTCATTATTATAAAAATTATGGTTCCCTATGAGATTATACATTTCATAAAACCAAGATATGTTTTTCTTACTAGGATGATTTCTATTTCTTTTTAACCTTCTAAAGTTTGGTTTGTTTCTCCCTGTTTACTGGTACATGTTTATACTATTATTAAAATAATATATTCACAATTTCTGAAAAATCAGGAGGAAAATGATAATTTTTATGAAATGTTTTTTTTGAGGGGGTCCGGTCATGGGGCCTGAACTCTGGGCACTGTTCCTCAGCTCTTCAGCTCAAGGCTAGTGCTCTACCACTTGAGCCACAGCGCCACTTCCAGCTTTTTTCTTTTTGCTTATGTGGT
>NW_012279664.1:0-4955 GCF_000151885.1 Dipodomys ordii
CCTCCCTTCCTCTCTCCCTCCCTCCCTCCCTCCCTTCCTTCCTTTCTTCCTTCCTTCCTTCCTTCCTTCCTTCCTTCCTTCCTTCCTTCTTCCTTTCCTTTCCCTTCCTTTCTTCCTTCTTCCTTTCCCTTCCTTCCTTCTTTCTTTCCTTTCCTTCCCTCCTCCCTCCCTCCCTCTCCCCCCTCTCTCTTTCTTTCATTCTTTCTTTCTATAGTATATGAGTTTTACCTCAGGGCCTCATGCTTGTGAGGCAGTAGCTCCATCAGTTGAGATGGGACCTCAGCACTGCATTTGCTTTAAATGGTTTTCAGATAGGGTCTTGAGTTTTATGCCCTCCAACATAACTGCAATAATAGGTACATAGAACAGTTGAAGAGGGAGAAGAAAAGAGTGTCTGTGAAGGGACCAAACAAGGAAGAGTTAATATTAAGGTTCCCAAGTATATCCTAAGCTACATCACTTTGAGATCATTCTCATACAAGCCAACTAAAAGGGCAAACTCCTAATCATTTAGACATCTCTAAGGATAGGACTCATTGCTGCTATGGGTTGGACAAAACTGTTTTCGTACTCATGCTTGAAGACACTAATACTTCAAGGTAGGTATCAGTGCTCTTGGACTCAAGATGGGATTATACTCTGATAATTGAGTACATTAAGAATATTACAAATAAAAATATCATCTGTTTAAAAGGCACTGGGTGTGTGTGTAGGGAGGACAGGGCTGGCCTTGAAATTAAGATTTTCCTGTCCCAGCCTCCTGAGGTTTTCTTTCTTTCTTCTTTCCTTTCTCTCCTACTATCTTTCTCTCCTACTGTCTTTCTCTCCTACTTTCTTTCTTTTTTTTTCTTCATTTTTCTTTCTTTCAATATTTCTTTCTTTCTTTTTGCTTGTTTATTTTCTTGGATTGTTGATGATAGAACTCAGGGCCTTGTGAATACTAGGTAAACATACCCCTGAATTCTGGGGCTTTAGGCCTGTGCTACTCTACATGGCTTAATAATGCATCATCCCAGGCCTCTCCCATACCACCACACAAGCTCCTGAAAACCACAGTTTCCCAATAAAACTTTGGTTGTTTCCACTTGTGATCACCCAGTTTTCAGGGAGCTGGAACTGACTGCTATCGTAAGATTATATCACAGTACATATCATTAACCTGGGAAATTCGAAAAATTTAAAAAATTTTAAATTCTAAACTGGGCACCAGTAGCTTATGCCTATAATCCTAGTTATTCAGGAGGCTGAGATATGAAGCCTGAGAAGAAAAGTTTAAGACACTCTATCTCCAATTAACCAGCAAAAATTCTGGACTGGAGGCATGGCTCAAGTGGTAGAATGATAGTCATGAATGAATAAGTCCAATGGGAGGGCCTGAGTTCATGCCCTAGTACAGACACACACAAAAAAGTTTCCACTAAATGCATGTTGCTTTTGTCATAATGTAAAGTTGGAAAATCATAAGTCAAACCATCATATTAGTAAAGACATCTATAAGTTAATAAAAGACTTCTATCTGCTGAGATTTCAAATTGTGAAAGTAAATGAACTGACATGACTGTGAGAGGCCAATGCTATACAGAGGTGCCAGTGTGGTTACTGACAATCACACCTAGTCCTGGAACCTCTGGTTCTCAGGATGCTTTCCCTTCAGCTTCTTCTACATGAGGATGGTATGGGTTTACCTTGATCACTCTTGTTCATCACCATGATGAACATTTGAAGGTGTTGAATAGCTGAGGCAGACAAATGCATTTCTAGAAATCATTTAGGAAAGCAATAGTCCAAACAAGGGAAGGGGTGACATTGTCCAAAAAGAAATGTACTCTTTACCTGACTTATGTAACTGTAACCTCTCTGTACATCACATTTATTTATTTATTTATTTAGTCAGTTTGGGGCTTGAACTCAGGGCCTGGGCACTGTCCCTGAGCTTTTTTGCTCAAAGCTAGTGCTCTACCACTTTGAGCCATAGCTCCACTTCTGGTTTTCTGGTGATTAATTAGAGATAAACAGGCTCATGATCATTACCTTACTTATATAACTGTAACTCCTCTATACATCACCATCATAATAAAAGAAAATAAAAAGGAAAAAAAAAGAGTTTCATGGACTTTCCTTCCTGGGCTGGCTTTGAACTGTGATCCTCAGCTCTCAGCTTCCTGAGTAGCTAGGATTATAGACATGAGCCACCAGTGCCTGGCTGTTCATCACCTTTAAAATAACAATAAAAATTTTTAATTAAAAATAAAGTAAAAAAGAAGAAAAGCTCACTGGTTCTTTGAGTATCATAAGAACATGACTTTTGTTTTAAACCACAGAAATGCAAAATAAAAAATTTAACCAATTTTGTCCATTATGACCAGTCAGAGATGATAAATTATTTAAATTATATTTTCCAACTTATTAATGACATCTTACAATCTGACATCTGGGTCAGCTATAGTGATTATCAGTGAAGCTAGAAAGTAAATGGGCAGAAGTGGGGAACAGAGGAGGAAGAAAGAAAAAAATAAGGTTACAATCAAAGTTTACATCTTTACTGTTTTTTTTAAGTCATCAACACAATAATAAGAAAACAATGAGAAAGTAACATTTGTCAGTACCAACAACAGCTTCTCCTGTATCCTCTTTTAGTTCTTCAGTTCAATATGTCAGTATTATTAGAATTTATATTCTAACAATGTCCTAGAAGGGCTGGATGCATAATAAGCCATATCTATTTCCAGAGGCATTTGCCTAAAGTGTACTGAAGGAGTAGAGATCCAACTTGGCATTTGGGGCATAGTCAATGAGTTAAGAATGGGCTAAGGCCTGTGATACCTGAAAACCTCACAGATGAGGTGGCTCCAAATAGACAAACAGTGGACCAAGGCTTCTGGTGTAGACCCCTCTGAATTAGCTTACTATTATGGAGTTTATTATTGTTTTAAGAGTGCAGGAAGATATATTACTTGAAGGAGGAAAGGAGAGCACAGGCCATTTTTTCCAAAGTAATTCTTTCCCACAGGATTTGTTTTTTATTCTGGTACAGAGATGCCCACAGATCAGGATACATGGATGATGCCACAGAGACATTTTGTTATGTATAGATCTCAAGAAGAAGGGCAAGCCATGTAATACAGAGTGACACAAGGAAGCACCAGGTTTGGTCAGGAGGCAGCAGGAGTGAGGGGAAAGCATGGAGAAGAGCCTTGATTGTGGTTTCTATAGAAAAAAAACAAAGCTACTTATGTGTCTTTGTCCAGTCTCTATTTTTATAATAAAACAACCCAAAGGTGTGAATTTTATTTTTTCTTAAAAAGTTTTTGTTTTTTATTTTAGCTCATAGTTTTGTAAGCTAGATTAGGTAGCTCCATCTGCTCAGCCTCTGAAATAGTATCTCATGGTAAGATTCATTACAATGGCAGGGGGCTACCCAGGCTTGTTCTTTTTATATCAACTTGCTTTCTAGAGAGCTAACTCATTCTGTAAGACCAGCCTTAATTCCTTCTGAGGGTGAAACCTCTATGACCAAATTACCTTGCACTGAGCCCATCTCTTAAAAGTTCTACTATTCCTAAACATTACCACCCTGGGGACTAAGTTTCTAGTGTTTGACTCTTTGGTAGAGACTGAAACCATTACCTATAGCAGAAGCATAGACTAATTCAGGATTGGCTAGTTGAACAAGTTCAGGTGGCTCTGGAGTGCAGGGTTATTCCTGTGTCTGATATCAGTCTCTGGGGGTAATTAAGGCAGGTGGATAGTGGCCTGAAGGATGAAAGTCTAGCAGGGGAAGTGAGGAAAGGAATGTTGGCTCTAAGTTGGTTAGTTTATATATAAAAGGCATACTCAGAACCACATAACTAACTAACCCTGAAAAAAAACAGTCTGTTCCTACCAGTGAGTCCCCAACAGTATAACATCAGAGAAAACAGTTAATATATGTAGCAACAATCATTAAGCTCTAAGCTTTGTGGATATCCCATCCCACACAGGGCACACTTCTAAAAAGTTCCAGTGCTTTCCTATAGGGAATTAAAGTAATATCTGACTTTTGTAGATTCTGAGTCAAAATTAAGTTTATAGTTATTAAATTTAAGAATATCATGTCTTTGGTTGGAAATATGAAGTAATGTGTTGGACATCAGTAAATTCTGTAAAAGGTGCTTAAAGGCTGCTTTTTCTGGAAAACACTGATTATTTACATAGGCCCATGAATTAAGAAAAAGCAACGCCTGGCATGATCACTACTATATTTAAGATAAGGGACCAAAACTACTCCAATGCAAAAAAAAAAGAACCTCTCTTCAGGACAGACTATCTGCTAGGAACAATGATTTGTTTGCTTCCCTCAAATGATAAAGGAATAACAACAGAACTCCTTAGAAACAAGTATTGTGCCAGAAATCAATGACATACACTTTTAATCCTAACTACTCAGGAGGCTGAGATCCGAAGAACATAGTTCAAATCCAGCTTGAACAGAAAAGTCCATGAGACTCTAATTTCCAATGAACCACCAAAAATCCAGAAGTGAAGCTGTGGCTCAAGTGGTAGAGCACTAGCCTTGAGGAAAAAAAGAAAAAGAAAAAGAAAGACAGGAAGGAAGGAAGGAAGGAAGGAAGGAAAGAGAAGAAAAGAAAAGCACAGGGCCCATACCTAGGTCCTGAGTTCAAGCCCTGGGGATCAGCACCAAAACAAAAAAAGGGGAGGTGGGGGTTAATTTCTCACAGTTCGGAATGCTGGAAGTTGGAGATCAAGGTTATGAACATCACTGTTTTCCTCCCCTTGGGTGCAGATGCCCATGTTCTCCTTGTTTTCACATTATTATTATTATTATTTTTACTGTATGTGAGTCTGTCCAGTTTCCTCTTCTTTTTTTTATTGTGAAAATACTGTACAGAGGGGTTACAATTACATGGGCAAGATAATGAGTACATTTCTTATCAAGCATTGTTGCCTCCTCCTTT
>NW_012279665.1:0-1657 GCF_000151885.1 Dipodomys ordii
AAAAAAAAAAAAAAAAGAAGTAGCTGTGAGTTTCCTAGCAGAAAATGCAAAAACAGAAAGACAATAATTATACAAATTCTTACTATCTAATACAAGAAAGTGTACCAAAATATCTCAAAAGCTAAATTCTAAGAGGAATTCAATGATATGGAGCCTTTATACAAATAATCTTGAACAGAATAGTAAGCTAATGTATATGGAAAGAGAAATTTTTCTGGTGCTAAATTGTTAAAAAAAAAAAAAAAGGCTAATTATGGAGCTCTTATTGACTAAGGGACTCCAGTTGTGTAGCTAACAGTGATGGGAGAGAACGCAGAGAATTTCTCACACATCCATCAAAGCATAAATCTTGGGGCTGGGGCCCAGCTTGGTGGGTCCAGCAGGCCACCCCTGAACCCTGTCCCTATTACCCTCGCTCTTGGCAGTACACACTGGGTGACACGAGTCACATGACCACTCTGTGATTGGTCCTGCAGGGACCTGAGGTGTGCCTGGCCCAAAACACTGCAGCACCTCCCCTGGAGAAGAGGTGGGTGGCGTGAATGTATCCTTTAGGTGACAGATTCAGAGCTTTCCAGAAAGCCCACGTCCAGGCTGGAAAGGGCCAGGCTGACTTTAGCCCTGTCCACACTGTGGCATGGTCCAGGCTTCCTGGCACATGGGACACAGTGGAGCAGGAGGAGCAGAAAGAGTTGACAGAGAACAAGCACCTTGCTGGGAGCACTGCCAGCTGCAGGGGAGGCTGGAAGCTCGGCTGAGCTAGGGGCCGGTGGCCCAATGGGACTTGACCTCTGGCTGGGCTTCTGCTCGGATAATCCAGCTGCTTTCTTCCTCTGTGCAGCAATCTGGGACAAGACGCTGTCTACGCTGCCACCTGAGAAGACAGAAACAGGAATGATCCACCACGTACCAAAGTGCTTCCTGTGACATGGGTGAGAGGAAACTGGGGGATTCTGGCTCAGTGAAACCACATTCTGCAAACGGGCCCTCCGTGCATAGCTCGGGATCAGCTGACCACAAGGGCGCTCTGCGTGGGAACTGAGGCAGCTGTGGGCAATGACTACCATGCAGCAGAGCATCATCATGAGAGGTGGAGAAAGCCAGGATGGGCAAGCCTCAGTGCACCCTCATATAGTCCGTGCCATTGCCTCAATCAGCCCCTAACTCTATGGTTATCAGAGTGGCCTGCTCTCCTGAGTCAGGCTCGGCTGCCATTTTTCCCCTCCCTGTAGGGAGCTGGGTGTACCTGGTCCACAGGAAACCGAGTTACTAGGAAAGAAACGGAGAAAGTGGTTGGGGAAGGAGAAAGTGGTCGGGGAAGACACTAATAATGGATACTTCTGGAGTGCTGTCACAAACCCACATGTCCACCTCAAGGGCACAGCAGACCAACAGCCTCAAAAATGTGGCCAGCTGGGCGCTGGCGGGTCACGCCTGTAATCCTAGCTACTTCAGGAGACTGAGTTCTGAGGATCGAGGTTCAAAGCCAGCCCAGGCAGGAAAGTCCATGAGACTCTTATCTCCAATTAACCACCAGAAAACTGGAAGTGGTGCTGTGGCTCAAATGGTGGAGTACTAGCCTTCAGCTGAAGAGCTGAGGGACAGCGCCCAGGCCCAGAGTTCAAGCCCCACAACAGAAAAAAAAAAAAAAAAACCT
>NW_012279666.1:0-1347 GCF_000151885.1 Dipodomys ordii
TGAGGGACAGCACCCAGGCCCAGAGTTCAGACCCACAACCGGACCCCTCCCCCCAAAAAAGGGGGCAAATTTAAGAGCAAACCTTTAAAGTTATCAACCCAGTCCTTTAGAGTAACAGACTAAAACATTAAAAATTATGTCAGAATGGTTATTAGTTGATTTTTTTTATATAGCTAATATATGGCTCAACCTTACCAGTATAGAGCCTTGTGCTGTTGCCTGGCTCTTTTTCACAACTGGCACTGTGCCAGAAGACAATACTCTTAAAATGTCAGTACTACTGAAATTGATGCAGAAATTCAACTCAATTTCAATGAAAATTCCATTGGCTTCTTTGCAGAAGTTGATAGTAAATTAATATAGAAATGCAAGTTGGAAGATTTACATTTCTTGGTTTCAAACTTATTATAATGCTTTAGCAGTGATGATATATAGGTATGTGATTCTGGCAGACTTAAATTTAACAGAATAGAACTAAACATTCATTTTACTATAACTGATTTTTTTTGACCAAGGGTACCAACATAGCTCAACAGGGAAAAATAGTCTTTTCAACAAATGGGCTGGGACAAGTGGAAATTTCATACAGATTAACTGGGCCCTTATTTGACACCATATACAAACAAACTCAAAGTGAATCGAAGACCTAAATGTAAATCTAAAACTATATCTCTATTAAGGAGTATATTTTTGCAACCTGGAGTAGCCAGGAAATAGTGTTGTAAACACTACACCCAAAGCACAAAAAATATAAATACAGCCACATGCTGGTGGCTCATCCCTGTAATCCTAGCTACGTAGGAGGCTAAGATCTGAAGGTTGCAGTTCAAAGCTAGCCTGAGAAGAAAAGTCTGTGAGACTCTTATCTCCAATTAATCACCACCAAAAATCCAGAATTGGAGCTACGGTTCAACATGGTATAGTGCTAGCCTTGAGCGCCAAAACTCAGGAACAGCACCCAGGCCCTGAGTTCAGGCCTGAGGACCAGCATAACAACAACAAAGTAAATATAGATAAATTTGACTTCATCAAAATTAGCCAGTTATTGGTGGCCCACTTTTATAATCCTAGCTACTCTGGAGGTAGTTCCAGGAGGATCACAATTCCAGGCCAACCCTTCAAAAGACAGCTATGTTGCCAGGTACCGGTGGCTCATGCCTGTAATCCTAGCTACTCAGGAAGCTGAGATCTGAGGATCACAGTTCAAAGCCAGCCTGGGCAGAAAAGTCGGTGAGATTCTTATTTCCAATAAAGCACCAGAAAACTGGAAGTGGCACTGTGACTCAAATGGTAGAGCACTTGCCTTGAGCTGAAGGGCTGAGGGACAGCACCCAGGCCCAGAGTTCA
>NW_012279667.1:0-2526 GCF_000151885.1 Dipodomys ordii
GCTCTGAATTCAAGTTCTAATATGAGCAGCGAAAAAAAAAAACAAAAAAGCCAGGCACTGGTGCCTCATCCTGTGATCCTGGCTAATCAAGGAGGCTGAGATCTGAGGATCACTGTTCAAAGCCAACCTGGGCAGGAACATCCATGAGACTCTTATCTCCAATTAACCACCACAAAATTGGAAGTGGCGCTGTCAAGTGGTAGAGTGCTAGCCTTGAGCTGAAGAGCTGGGTCAGCGCTCAGACCCAGAGTTCAAGACCCACAACCAACCAAAAAAAAAAAAAAGTCCAGAAAATGTGCCAGGTGCCAATGGCTCATACTCATAATCCTAGCATGCCAGGAGGCTGAAATCTGAGAAATCTATTAGTAAAGAAAGGAAAATTGACATCAAGGGTCACTGTAAGCATAAAATGACGCATCTGAGTGGATGCATCTGAGCAGCTAATGTCCCTTTTGTGGATGTGATCATAGGAATTTAATGAGAAAAGACCAGGCAATCATAATTGTTCTATCAAAGTGCTAATGTAACCAGGGATCTCTGAGCCATAGAGAACTGAGGTGAGGGCTAGCAGATGGTGCTGGTAAGAATAACAGAGCAGCTAAACCAAAGGACGGAGCCAGTCATAATGATGAAAACGACAGTTCTTCCAATACCTTGCTCCTTTCCTGCCCTACACCTAGAATCACACATCTCTACAGAGGCCTGGAGTCTTTTAGCAGGAAGATTCCCTAACATCTAGACAGTTAACAAATGCAATTCCTATGATTCAGTTGTGGTTCCTAGGCTTTTTCCGTGGACAAAACTGATACTACTCTGTGGGGGGGATGGGGGGAAAGGGGGTGTGCTCGTGTATAAATATATATGAGTTCAATGATACTTTCTAAAGTCAAATTCAGAACCACACAATGGCCTGAGGATTCCAATACTATGCTATCAGTAATAATTTTGAAATCAGTTTAAAGATTTTGGGCTTTTTGTTATTGTTGTTTGGTTTTTTTAATATCAGTATTGGGGTTTGCACTCATGACCTTGTGTTTTCTGTTTTCTTTCTTTTTTTGTCTGAGACCTGATGCCTGAAGCTTTCACTCATTGGCTAATACTCTACCAACTGAGCCATGCCTCCAACCCCAAAAGGCCTTATGTTCTCATTTGTCTTTTTTGCTCAGAGCTGGTGCTCCACCACTTGAGCCACACCTTTACTTTCGATTTTTGCTAGTCAGTTGGAGATAGAAGTCTTCAGATGTGCCTGCTCAGACAGCCTTCAAATCTCAGTCCTTAGATCTCAGTCTTCTGAGTAGCTTACAGGTATGAGCCACCAGTGTCTGGCTAACTTAAAGATTTTTTTGCTATGACCATGTCCAACCTCCCCCTCATTTTTCTACTTGTACTATGTCTACATTATAAGATCATAGAGCCATGACAGGCCATACTTCCTTATTTATAACCTTCATTTAGTTTTAGCTCTATTACTAACTGTATTGGAAGGATTTTTCTAGTTATGCCATAGCGTTCATCAGAGAAAAAAAGCCATTATAAGCCATACCACCCTCCTGCTCTCCTCATTAGACTTGGCTCCCCCAGGAGCCATACTTCACGTTCACCATCAATCTTTATGTCAGTCTGATTATTTTGGTGTCCACAGCTTGTCTGTTAGAGGATTTCACAGGATAGGCTTCTGAGAGTGGCAAAACCAAATTTTCTATGGAAGGTTGGCTAATGCTCCTTTGTACTTGCAAGTCAGTATCCATGGATATGAAAGTCTTGGCTGACGTTTTCTTGCTTTATACATATTAAGTATTACTACACTTTCCCCTGAGAAGTAAGGATGTTATTCTGATACATATTTTTTAATAATAACTTTAGACAGGAATTGACTTTGATTTTTATTCTATATTCATTTGCATGCGAATTTTGCTTTCAATGAAAGCATGGTTGGTGGCAGAGTTTTGTAAAGCTGAAATGCTACTCCATAGTTTTATGCATTATTTGAAAATATGATACTTTTTTTTTTTGGCCAGTTGTGGGGCCTGAACTCTGGGCATGGGCAGTGTCCCTCAGCTCTTCAGCTCAAGGTTAGTGCTCTACCACTTAAGCCACAGTGCCACTTCCAGCTTTTACTGTTTATGTGGTGCTGAGGAATCAAACCCAGGGCCTCATACATGTTAGGCAAGCACTCTACCACTGAGCCACCTTCCCAGCCCACCTTCGATACTTTTTAAGAAAGAGTAACATACCCTGAGTGAATCTTCTGTAACAAAACTGTAATCATTAATTTAAAAAAAAACATAAGATAGACTTTGATTTGAAGTATATTATATATGAACTACAGGTATGTCTTACCTCAGAGCTAGAGAACCCACCTAGAAAAGTAGATGCCCTGAGTTCAAATCCTGGTATTACCAAAAAATAGTACATTTTATACATCTACATAAATACTGTAATGCTAATAAAAAATAAAGTAAAACCAGAATGGAAAATTCAAACAAACAAAAAGTAGGGGAAGGGGGAGCAGGCACTGGTGGTTCA
>NW_012279668.1:0-1765 GCF_000151885.1 Dipodomys ordii
ATTTGTTTTTCCCCTTCCCCTCCACAAATTATACCAACATCAAATACAGTGAAAGCAGGGGTTATTCCGTGGGGGAGGGACATACAAAGCAACAGAGAAATCATCTTATAAATGTGTTAGAAACAATCGCATGAAAGAAAAAAACATTTGAGTCCTTATCTTGGGGTTCATTTCCCTAACATCACCTTATCTGACCTTTTCTGCTTGACTTAGACATATATTAGTTATTGCAAATAAGGGAAACCATGGGACCTATGTTTCTTTGGGCCTGGATTACTTCACTTAATATAAATTTTTCCAAGTAGGAAAGATATTTTAAAGTGACTTTATACAAGCAACAAAGAAGACTTGCACTGCTGGCTCACTCTTGTAATCCTCGCTACTCAGGAGGCTGAGATTTAAGGATCACAGTTTTGATACCAGCCAGGACAGGATAGTCTATAGAGAGACAGAGACAGAGACAGAGAGAAACAGAGAGGACTGTGTGCATATGTTTTTGCTTTGTTGTGTTACATGAGAATGTGGTGGTGTTCAAGTTGCCCACTAGTGCTGCTGGGAGCCCCCTCAGAAGGCTGCCTAACCAGCTGAACTTCTGTCTTCCTGATTCCTGCCTTGAGAGGACCCTGGTCCTCTCTCAGTTACTACACAGTACTGCTTTCAGTAGCAAAACTTTCATTTTGGTTACTTTCAACGGAAAGCTTTCTCACCTCTATGTGTATCTCAGCACAGCATTGTAGAGTTTTAAACCAATTTCTGTCAGGTTGGGAGCACTATGTTTTATATTTTCAAGTCTTAACTTCAGATGCAAATAGTGATGACACATGACAATTACTTGGACCTTAGGATGATCACCCTTCTGACTGTTGTACCACACTTTCTCATTACATCTTCACAACACTTATGGAAGAGGGGTGCTCTTGTTTCCCCATTTTCCTAATATGGAAACTGACACTGAAAGAGGTTATGTGAGGTGCACAGGGTCACAAAGCACAACCTAGAAGCCCTATTGCTCTGAGGCCCACACATTCATACAGGCACATGAGAAAGAACGCAGGCAGAGAGAAGAGATGGGTGTAGACTGCACTCATTTCTGAACATGGAGAGTATCCATTATAAAGTGAGCACACTCAGATTATAGGGCATATTGAAAGTAAAGCAGAAGAGACGGGAGACCCAGATCCACCACTACTAACCAGCAGCAACATTCGTGATTTGCTCATAGTACCCAGTCGGAGAAGGTGGAGCAATTTTGCAATCAATAAAGCTAACACTAGATGTTCCTGTGATAGTAAAATAATTATGTATGCCAGGTGCTGTGCCTGTGATCTTCGCTACTCAGAAGACTGAGATCTCTGGTGGAGGCACATTGTATTCATAAACTGCTTTATTGAATGGCGACTCCTTTGTACAACTACTTAAAGATAACTAAATTAACTTTTTTTTTTTGGGTCCGGTCTTGGGGCCTGAACTCTGGGCCTGGGCACTGTCCCTCAGTTCTTCAGCTCAAGGCTAGCTCTCTACCACTTGAGCCACAGTGCCACTTCCGGCTTTTTTCTTTTTGCTTATGTGGTACTGAGGAATCGAACCCAGGGCCTCATGCATGCTAGGCAAGTGCTCTACCACTGAGCCACCTTCCCAGCCAAAATTAACTTTTTTTTAAATTTAATTTAATTTTATTTGTGAACATACCATACAGAGGGGTTACAATTGCATGGGCAGGATAATGCATACATTTCTTACCAAGCATTGCAGCCTCCTCCTTTGG
>NW_012279669.1:0-2075 GCF_000151885.1 Dipodomys ordii
CCATTTGTAAACCTATTTTACTGCATCCCATCTTCTAAGTGGGAGGCTTGTTATTGTTGTTATTGTTATTGTTATTATTATTATGTCTGCCAAGATCCACTCACGAGATTATTTCCTCCAGGAACACACAGGTTGCAGCGTCTTCACGGTCGTGGTAACAACAATGCACTTTGGAACTAACCAAGTGAATCCTGAATCCATTTCAGGGACCCAGGGAAGCGTCTTTAAGTCAGTCAGTTCTATCCGAGAGGATGAAGGTGGAGCAGTCGAGTAGTCCCGACCTCCTAGTGGATTTCTGAATAAAGCCTTCAGAAAATAAGCTGAACAACTGGAGCACGGTGGCTCACCGCCTGCAATCCCAGCGCTTGGGGAAGGCTGTGTTAAGAGCAGAAGCCAAAGTTTGGAGTGTCAGGCCAGCTTGGGTTAAAGAGCCAAGAACCTGTCAGAAAACAGAACTAATAATCATTTAAATAAAGCGAAAAGCAACTTCACTCTATAACACACCTAATAGTCAACAGCAGGAAAAACAAATCCGTATGCAGTTTTAGTTGCTATTGGAATTAGTTTGTGCCTTTGATAACAGAGAATCAAAAGACTTCAGGCTGGGTTTTTGAAATTTACCCTGATTGGGGTATATAGAAAAGTGAATTTTGAGAATTATTCTTCGTTGATAAGAAGCTTAAATGACTTTTTAAACAATTATTTCCTTTATCATGATTTTATTTTTATTTCCAGAGGTAATTAGCCTTTAGTTGGGGTACAGTTTGATACTCTTTTCATACTCTGATAGGCTTCCCATTTCTAAATGATGTAAGCAGAAGGAATTAGGAGTAAAAGGCATTGTTATTTCTCAGACTTGATAGTAGGTTTTTCTTTTTTTCTTTTTGTTGGTCATGGGGCTTGAACTCAGGACCTGGGAGCCGTCTCTGAGCTTTTTTTTTCCCTCAAGGCTAGTGCTCTACCACTAGAGCCACAGCTCCACTTCCAGCTTTTTGGTGGTTAACTGGAAATAAGAGTCTTATGGACTTTTCCTACTGGAGCTGACCTTGAACTGCTAGTCTCAGATCTCTGCTTCCTGTGTAGGTAGCATTGCTGGTGTGTGAGCCACTGGCCCCTGGCTTATGATAGGAAAGGTTGAGTGTTGGCTTTTCAGTCTTTTAACTTCTCTTGTAGGTGTTTAGATTCTGTAAATCCAAGTGTCATAAAAACTTTAAGAAGAAGCGTAACCCTCGCAAGGTCAGGTGGACGAAGGCCTTCCGGAAAGCTGCGGGGAAAGAGCTGACGGTGGTGAGTATGGTAGCTGGCATGGCTGGGTCTAGTGCAGGCTGTGAGGCTTCATTGTGTGATTCGAGACACTGGCTCCTGCAGGATTGGGATAGGGAGGGAAACTCATTCTAGTTTTGGAGAAGTGGTTTTGTGTGTGTGTGTGTGTGTGTCTGTGTGTGTCAGTTGTGGGGCCTGAACTCTGGGCCTGGGCGATGTCCCTCAGCTCAAGGCTAGGGCTCTACCACTTGAGCCACAGCGCCACTTCCGGTTTTTTCTGCTTATGTGGTGCTGAGGAATCGAACCCTGGGCCTCATGCATGCAGTGCAAGCGCTCTACCACTGAGCCACCTTCCCAGCCCCAAAGTGATTTTTTTTAGCTGTATTTTTTTTCTTTCTTTTTTGGTACTGGGGATTGAACCCAGGACGTTGCACTTGCTTTGCCACTGAGCTACATCCCATCCCTAGAAGTGATATTATTTTATGGTGTGTGTGTGGGGGGGAGATGCCAGTCCTGGGCTTGAACTCAGGGCTTGGACTCTTGTCCTTGAGTTCTTTTGACTTGTCAGTGCTCTCACTTGAGCCACAGTACCACTGCCAGCTTTTTTAGTAGTTAATCGGAGGTAAGCGTCTCAAAAGCCCTGTTGGCTTTGAACCACGATCTTCAGATCTCAGCCTCCTGAGAAGCTAAGATTATAGGCAGGAGCCACTGGCACCTGGCTTGTAGAATTGGTTTTTCTTAGCTTTACGGAATTACTTTTAGGTCTTGCTAGCAAAGAGGAAAATCATTTAAATAGATTTGGTGGAATTGCT
>NW_012279670.1:0-1655 GCF_000151885.1 Dipodomys ordii
TGGAAGACACCATCAGAAGGCCAAATCTAAGGATAATGGGTGTAGAGGAACACCTAGAAACAGAAGATAATGGTCTAGGAAATTTGTTTAACAGGATCCTAGCAGAGAACTTCACAAACATGCAAAAAGATAGGCCTATTCGTATACAAGCAGCTTTTAGAACCCCAAATGGACCAGACCAGAATAGGACATCCCACCATCACATTATGATCCACACAGAATCAACTCAGAACAAGGAAAAGATCCTTAAAGCTGTCAAGGAGAAAAGATTAATCACCTATAAAGAGAAACCAAGTAGAATCACCTCAGATTTCTGAGCAGAGACAATTAAAGCAAGAAGAGCCTGGAATAATGTATGCCATGCCCCAAAACCAAAGAACTATCAACCAAGAATACTGTACCCAGATAAACTCTCCTTCATAACTGAAGGCCAAATAAAAACTTACATAGCAAAGAAAAATTGAAACAATACCTCTCCACCAAACCAGCCCTACAAAAGATTCTTAAAGATGTCCTACACATAAAAAACCAACAAGACCACAATAAAGGCCAAGAAACTGCTCCCAAACTGAGAAGCCAAGAACCATAGGAAGAACCCAGTTTTTGCAGCCATCAAGAAGGTGGATAACATGACAGGAACTGCCAAATACCTCTCAGTCCTATCTCTTAACGTTAACGGTCTGAACTCTCCAATTAAGTGACATAGACTGTCTAGTTGGATTAAAAAACAAGACCCTTCTATCTGCTGCCTGCAGGAGTCACATCTTGCCCGTAAAAACAAACACATTTTCAATGTTAAAGGCTGGAACAAAATCTACCAAGTAAACGGCCCCCATAAATAGGCTGGAGTTGCAGTCCTAATATCAGGTAAAATAGATTTCAAATTAAATTTCGTGAGAAGAGATAAAGAAGGTTGCTACATACTAATTAAGGGATCTCTCCTTCAGGAAGATATTACAATTCTAAATATCTATTCACCAAACAAAGGAGCACCCAAATTTATCCAAGAAACACAATTTTCCCTCAAATCCCATATAGATCCAAAGACATTAATTGTTGGGGATTTTAACACACCACTCTCCCCACTAGATAGATCAAATCGGCAAAAACTCAACAGAAAAACCGCAGATCTAAACAGCGGCATAAATCAACTATATTTAACAGATATCTACTGAACATTTCTCCCAGCATCATGAGAATACACGTTTTTCTCAGCAGCACTTGGAACATTTTCTAAAATAGACCACATTTTAGGCCGCAAAGCAAACTGTCTAAATTCAGAAACATTGGAATTATACCTTGCATTTTCTCTGACCACGAAGGAATAAACTTAGACCTCAACACCGAAAGCCACCAAAGAAAATCCGGTAACACATGGAGGCTGAACAACACACTGCTGACTCACCAGTGGTTCATGGAAGAGATTAGAAAGGAAATTCAAATGTTCATGCTATTCAACAAAAATGAACACACAAATTACCAGTGTCAAAGCAGACACTCTGAAAACATTACAGGATGGAATAGGAGAAACCCTAGGTCTCCTTGGCTCAGGCCGAAATTTTTTGAATAGAGACCTGGAAATACAACAATTCAAAGAAAGTTTGGACAAATGGGATTGCATGAAGTTGCAGAGCTTCTGCATGGCAAAGGACATA
>NW_012279671.1:0-2067 GCF_000151885.1 Dipodomys ordii
CCCCACGACCAGCAAAAAAAAAAAAAAGTGGCACATATACAGGTGTTTAAAAAAAAGTCATCAATGCCTTAATCCTCTGCTCTGCCTGATGTTATTCTCCACCTTCGTGGTCAATAAATGACCAGGATGTCCTCAGTATTATGTCTGAATTCTAGTAAAGAACAGGTTGAAGGGCATAAGATTTGTCCTGCCAACCTCCTTTTAACTATTTTCCCATAAAGTCCTCAGTATATTGTCTAATATAGCTCATTGACCAACTCTGGGTCATGTGGCTACTCTTAAGAAATCAAATTTTTGGCAGGATCTGCTATTGCCTTGAGCAAGAAGAAGGGATATTTGGCAGATAATTAGTAGAGCTGTCATAGGAGAAAGAGGGTATGGCTCCAGTGCTGGATAGTCTACAAACTATATCATGTAATTAAGAGTTTAGCAAAATAGCTGCCTTAGAAGCTATAAGATAGATCCTATAAAGTTTATGATCCTATCAGCTAGATCAAGGCCTAGCCTGGTTAAGTGGCACACACAGCAGTGGCTTTTAGTCTCACAGGGGAGCCCTGGTTGTCTTCCTTCCTGAGTCGAAAGCCTGTAAGGTGTATTTTCAAGCTGATAGGACATACCGCATCCTCTAAATTGCTTCCTACACGTAGGGCCACTCTTCCGTCTTCATTGCTAGAATTTCTTTCATTTGTACAGTATTTAAATCATATTTTTAATTCATTTTGAAGCCCTTTCTTTTTTCTTTATTTTGAATGTTTTGAAAGTTTTACATTTTCATACAGGAACTCAGTAGCCCTGGTTATCCTTCAACTCATAATCTTCCTGCCTCAGCCTTTAAAGTGCTGGAATTATAGATGGATTATATGCTGGAATTATATCCAGCTTTGAAGGCCCTTCCTTCCTTCCTTCCTTCCTTCCTTCCTTCCTTCCTTCCTTCCTTCCTTCCTTCCTTCCTTCCTTCCTTCCTCTCTTCTCTCTCTCTCTCTCTTTCTTTCTTTCTTTCCTTTCCAAGAGCAGGACTTGAACTCACTATCTGACACTTACTTTTGCTCAGTGGCTGATGCTCTACTATGTGAGCCATGCCTCTAACCATGAAACCCCTTTCTTAAACTTCACTTTTGTGTGGCTTCCATTATGGCTGAATTGATTTTGATTTTTCAAATAAATGACTCCAGTCTTTGTCTTCAGAATCTCTAATCCTGTAAGGGTATGTTCACTTAGGTATCTAACAAACAAATGTGATCTAATATACTACTGTGGCTTCCATTATGGCTGAATTGATTTTGATTTTTCAAATAAATGTCTCCAGTCTTTGTCTTCAGATTCTCTAATCCTGTGGGGGTATGTTCACTTAGGTATCTAACAAACAAATGTTGGGAATTGTGACTATTATTTCAATGCTGACATTTTTGACACGTTTCTTCCAATCCCGAGGACATGCTGAGTGCAAACAATTTCACCAGAATTAAGTCAATACTGAATTTTCATAAGGAAAATATGGAGTAAATTTTGTCAAATTGATTTAGAGTCATAATTAATTTTGTACTTTACTTTCTCCCCATTTCCCTTCTTATTTTTATTTGTCTTGATTTATTACTGAAATAAGTTTCAGTGTCCTTATGTTTTACAAAATGATTTAGTTTATGGATCAGGTTTTACTTTTTTTTTTGTTTGTTTGGTGCTGAGGAATCGAACCCAGGGCCTCTGCCTGCTATGCAAACACTCTACCACTGAGCCACCTTCCCAGCCCCAATGGATCAGCTTTTATTCATACTAAATAAACAAAAGTTTCCATAGCGTCTACTATTTTCATTTTCTTTGTTGCCCATTATTTCTGAGAATCTAATTTTTTCTGATGTAAGTTTTTAAATTTCTTTTCCTCCTTTCCCCTTCCCTTCCCTTTCTTTCCCTTCCCTTCCCATCCTGTCCCTTCCTTTTCCTTCCTTTCTTCTCCTCTTTTATCTTAGTGTCTTTTGAAACAAATTACCAGGAAGAAATAGGGACAGAGAAAACTATGGATTAAAAGAGAATTAAGGGGCTGGGAAGGTGGCTCAGTGGTAGAGCGCTTGC
>NW_012279672.1:0-1779 GCF_000151885.1 Dipodomys ordii
CTTCTTCTTCTTCTTCTTCTTCTTCTTCTTCTTCTTCTTCTTCTTCTTCTTCTTCTTCTTCTTCTTCTTCTTCTTCTGCTGCTGCTGCTGCTGCTGCTGCTGCTGCTGCTGCTGCTTATATTACGGTTTAAACTCAGTAGACACTGAGTTAACCTTTTCTCCATCCCAGTACCTCTGACCTATTAAGTCAGTGTTTGACTTTATCTTGACCTGAATACCAAACAAGAACATCTTAACTAATCCCTGGGAATCTGGTGTTGTTCCCTTCATATAATTCTTGGGATGGTTGGCCTTTCACTTATACCCCATCCCTTACAAAATAAAATCTAAGCTTTACAACACTACATCCTATTTCAGGCTTAGCACAAACACACTTTTCAATTTTCTTGCTAATGACTGGTGCTCTACCACTTGAGCCACATCTCCAGCCAGGCTTGTTGCTGGTTATTTTGTTTAAGCTGATTTTGCACTGTGATCCTCTAGATGTCAGTCTTCTGAATAGCTGGTATTGCAGGCATGAGTCATAGGCACCCTGTTCTTTTCACACATTTTAAAACCAAATTTTTTGGGGGGGGGGGTCTGGTTGTGGGGCCTGAACTCTGGCCTGGGCGCTGGCCCTCAGCTCTTCAGCTCAAGGCTAATGCTCTAACACTTGAGCCACAGCGCCACTTCCGGCTTTTTTTTCTTTTTGCTTATGTGGTGCTGAGGAATCGAACTCAGGGCCTCATGCATGCAAGGGAAGCACTCTACCACTGAGCCAACTTCCCAGCCCCTTAAAACCAAATATTGTATTCAGTGAAGAAATGAGTAGATGAGAAAAATAAAGGAAGTATTTCTGAAGAAGTACAGGTAGCAAACATTCCCATACTAAATTGTATGTCAGATGGAATTCCATGCAAATGGTCAGTCAAGGGAGATAGTGTCTGGGAAGGGGGGGTGGAGGTGGGAGGTATGCAGTACAGATTATCTAAGGACAAGAACTGTGGTTCATGTGTAGAGGGGGGGTTGGAGAGCTTCCAATAAATGCATCTTGATTAAAACGAAGGTAACTACTGGAGAACTGAGGGAATGTGTTAGGAAATGGAGAGGAAGAAATACATAAGATTACAATTCTTCTTGAATGGCATTTATTTAGTGAGATAAAAAATGCGGCTGTTAATGTGTTTCTTTTCTTTTGAGGAAAGAAGAAATATGAAGGAAGAGTGGTCTACATTCATGAGACAGGATGAAGAGGGCAATTGGTGAAGGAGATCCTACAACAGGAGGTAAAGGCTCACATTAGGCATATGTTGCCTCATGTTGAGATTTCCAACGAAACAACCCTATCATCGACCTTTGAGGATTCCCTAGATCTTTGTGTTCAGAGAATCTGTATTTCTATTACTCATAGAGAAAGAAAGAACAAAGCCATGCTGATGGAGGATAGGGAGACAAAAGAAATTCATGCATTTTTAAGGAAGATGAAATAGGAATTCAATTTGTTGTTGAGAAACAATGATGGAAAAGTGATCATTAAATATGACTTTAAGATTCAAATCTTTGATGGGGGAGAATGATGGTAGAGGTGGTACTAATCAAGCTGTATTGTACTCATTAATTGACACGCTGAATTTAAAAATAAAATAGAATAAACTTGGGGAAAAAGAAAATGTATTAAAAATGATTTCAGGTTTTGGCAAAATTTGTTAGGAAATGGAAAAACTTGGAAAAAATTATATTAAGTGAAGTAAGCCAAGCCCAAAGAAACATAGGTCCCATGGTTTCCCTTATTTGCAATAT
>NW_012279673.1:0-3779 GCF_000151885.1 Dipodomys ordii
GTGTGTGTGTGTGTGTGTGTGTGTGTCTGATGTCTGTCTGTCTGTGTGTTTTTCTGTTCCTGGGGCTTGAATTCAGGGCCTAGGCGGTCCCCGAGCTTCTTTGTGCTCAAGGCTAGTACTGTACCATTTGATCCAAAGTGATACTTCTGGCTTTTTTTGTTTTTTTTTGATCGGTTGTAGGGCTTGAACTCTGGGCCTGGGCGCTGTCCCTCAGCTTTTCAGCTCAAGGCAAGCACTCTACCACTTGAGCTACAGCACCACTTCCAGTTTTCTGGTGGTTTATTAGAGATAAAAGTCTCATGGCCTCTCCTGCCCTGGCTGGCTTTGAACCTGGATCCTCAGATCTCAGCCTCCTGAGTAGGTAGGATTACAGGCGTGAGCCACCAGTGCTGGCACTTCTGGCTTTTTTGAATAGTTTATTGGAGATAAGGGTCTCACTGGTATTTTTCTGCCTAGGCTGGCTTCAAACCATGATCCTCAAATCTCAGCCTCCTGAGTAGGTAGGATTACAGGTGTGAGCCACTGGTGCCCAAATATTTTTTAATGTAAGATAATAAAGGGGTGGTGGTGGAAGGAACTGGAGAGATAGAGACAAATGTGAATTTCATGGCTATGGAGAGTAAGCACAAGCACTTTTCTCACTACTAGGAAATGCTCAGACCTAGTCCATTGACCACAGAGCAGCTGGCCAGATGATTTGCTGAAGAAAACCTCTGATTTGCTAAAGCAACAGTGGGAACAAGTTCCTTGGAGATGGCTGAGGGTGTGTCGGCCCCCTGGGAGACCACATACACACAGCTCTGGTCACCAGTCACACTAAGGCTGGTTCCCTTTATTCTCCTTCTTCCTACATGTTGTCTGCTAGCTCCAGTGGTGGGATCACCACTGACCCAGGATCTACATAGTAGCACCTGCCACCAGAACTCATGGCAGATGAAGCCCACTCTGAGCTGGTACCTGACATTGTATGTAATGGCTATACCCTGAGGGAACAAGCTGAGGAGCAGGATCCAGGCCTCTGGACCACTTTTAAAGGACTTGACTTGTCCAGGCTGTCCTCATTATGTCAAGCAAGGTGACTGCCTATTTCCAGTTCTTCAAGAGGGGAATCCCATGCTTTAGGTAGATGGATTCAAGGGCTCCCTGCCCCTAGCACCTTTTCTTCCTGTGTATCATTTGTCTGTTCCCAAAGGGAAGGGCTCTTATCTGCCCTGTTTCATTTATCATGGTGGTTGGTTCATTTGAAGTACTTTAAGCTAAATGGCTTAACATTCCCCCTCCCCCCTTTTTTGTTCTTATATTAGGGCTTGAGCTCAAGGCCTTGTGCTCTGGCTCAGCTTTGCTCTACTACTTGAGCCATGCTTCTAGTCCAGCTTTTTTTGATAGTTAATTGGAGATAGACTCTCCTAGACCTTTTTGTCTGGACTGGCCTTGAATCTTGATTCCAGATCTCTGCCTCCTGAGCACTTATGATTAAAGGTGTGAGTCACTGGTGCCAGGCCAAACAAGACATTAAAAAAAAAAAAAAAAGATGTGTCAAATAAAAAGCATGTGGCTGGGTTGGGAAGGTGGCTCAGTGGTAGAGAGCTTGCCTTGCATGCATGAGGCCCTGGTTCCATTCCTCAGCACCACATAAGCAGAAAAAGCTGGAAGTGGCGCTGTGGCTCAAGTGGTAGAGCGCTAGCCTTGAGCTGAAGAGCTGAGGGACAGTGCCCAGGCCCAGAGTTCAGGCCCTATGACAGACAAAAAAAAACAAAAAAGCATCTGGCTAAATAATGTAAACACAAGACAGATGAGAACCATAGGGGAAGACCTGCAGGGCAGAGTCCAGCATGGTCCAAAGGCAAGGACCCCAAAGGACCATAGGCACAGGCAGGACACACGGTGGTGCCAGCAGGAGCCACAGAGCCTTTCAACCTTCAATGTGCCTTGGCTTGAGTCTAGTTACGACCTTCAAGGTTCTATAACATTCCTGAAGCCATCATCAGTACAGAGGCTGAACTGCAGTTTTATGGTTAGAGGATTTATGTAGTCACATTCAGTGAATGATACTACAGAAATCAGATGTCCACACGGAAACAGATACTTTGACTACTACTTCCTCCATAAACAAAAATGAACCCAGTAGATCACTGTGGAAGGTTAACTATTAAAGCTTCTACAAGGAAACACAAGAGAAAGCCTTTAGCGCTTTGAGATAGACTAAGATTTCCTAAGTTACACACAACACCATGCAAACTATAAACAAAAAGACCAATAAACCAGGTGCCAGTAGCTTATGCCTATAATCCTAGCTGTTCAGGAGGCTGAGATTGGAGGGTCTCAGTTTGAAGCTGGACTGGGCAAATAACCATCCCCCCAAAAGTCAGAAGTAGAGCTATAGTTTAAGTGGTAGAGTGCTAGCCTTGAGCTAAAAAGCCAGGGATAGCACCCAGGCCCTGAGTTCAAAACCCAGAACTGCCAAAACAAAGATAAATAAATTGAACATCATTAAAATTGAGAATTTTCTTTTTTTTTCTTTTTCCTTCTTTCCTTTTTTCCTTCCTTCCTTTCTTTTTCTTTTCTTTCTTTCCTTCCTTTTTCTTTTTGTTGCTCATGGGGCTTGAACTCAGCCTGGGCGCTGTCCCTGAGCTCTTCAGCTCAAAGCTAGCGCTCTACCACTTGAGCCACAATGCCACTTCCAGTTTTCTGAGTGGCCTATTGGAGATAAGAGCCTCAGGGACTTTCCTGCCCAGACTAGCTCTGAACCACAATCCTCAGATCTCAGCCTCCTGAGTAGCTAGGATTACAGGCATGAGCCACCAGTGCCCAGCTAAGAATTTTCTTTTTTCTGTGCTGAGGTGAAACCCAAGTCCCGATGCATGCCAGGCAAGTCCTCTACCACTGAACTACATCCCCAACTTCTAAAATGAACAACTTCTATTCAATAAAAAATATCAAGCCTCATTAGAGGCTCATGCCTCTAATTCTAACTATTCAAGAGGCTGACATCTGAGGATTGCAGTTCAAAGCCAGCCCAAGTAGAAAAGTCCCTGAGACTCTTATCTACAATTAACCACCAGAAAAATGGAAGTGGAGCTGTGGCTCAAAGTGGTAGAGCACTAGCCTTGAACAAAAGAGCTCAGGGACATTGCTTAGGCCCTGAGTTCAAGTTCTATGACCAACAAAAAAGAAAAAGAAACTAATTTAAAAGGCAAATCAAGATTGGAAAAAGGCAATTGCTGCATTTGTATTTTTCCTCTAATAAAAAATTAGATCTATAATATTGAAAGCCTCTACCAGTCAACATTGAAAGTATATACAGTTTTTTTTAGAAATAGGTTGATGTCTTGAATAAATGTTTCACAAAAGAGGATCAAATTATCAACAAGAAAATGAAAGGGCATTGATAGCTTTAGTCATCAGGGACATGTAAGTTAAAACTATGACAAGCCATCACCCATTCACATGGCAGTAACAGTAGTAATGATAATAATAGTTCATAAACTAGGTAATAACAAGTGCTGGTAAGTATGTGGAGAAATACATTGCCAGTTGGAATATAAACTAGGGTGGCTGCTTTGGAAAACTGTTTGGAAGTTCTGCTAAAGATTAAAAATAGAGTTACTATATGATCCAAAAATTCTGCTCTTAAGTTATGCAGCCAAGAAAATTAAAAACATACACCCATACAAAGACTTGGTTTTTTTTTTGTTTTTTTTGGGGTCTGGTTGTTGGGCCTGAACTCTGGGCCTGGGCGCTGTCCCTCAGCTCTTCAGCTCAAGGCTAGCACTCTACCA
>NW_012279674.1:0-2087 GCF_000151885.1 Dipodomys ordii
CTCAAGGCTAGCGCTCTACCACTTGAGCCACAGCGCCACTTCTGGCTTTTTTTTCTGCTTATGTGGTGCTGAGGAATCGAACCCAGGGCCTCATGTATGCCAGGCAAGCGCTCTACTACTGAGCCATCTTCCCAGCCCCTACTAGCTAAAATTTTAAACTGATAATTCCAATATTAGACATATATTGAAGACAATTCATGATTTTCATTTTAGACTTACAATATTTAATCACTTAAAGTGATTAAGCACTTTTTAAACTCTAACTTAAAAGCACACATTTTAATGTTACTGTTACAATGGATTTTTTAAATCGAAGGTCAATCTTGATATGCTGTCCATTTATAAAGGAAATGCAGAAGGAAGCAATCATATTATTACTTCTATAAACTTTTGAAAATAAGCATTGACAAATTTGATTATTATCATAAGAATCTTATAGATCAACCAACATGTATTTGAGTTTAAAAATAAAGTAGGAAGAATTTGGCTTGTATATGAATATCTAATTTTGATTTTAGATCTTCAATTATGAGCTGTGATTTCATTAAGTATATTTCATCTCTCATCTGCAGTAAATTTTCTATTTTATCAAATAATGTTTTCATTCTATGAAAAAGTTAATTTAGCTAATACCTACAAAATTACATGCAAAATGTAATAAAAACAACCTACTTGTTAATAGGAGGTCAATTAAAATGTCTTCCTTGGTAGGATTTATGAAATGTACAACCAAAGGTACTTGATGATCAAGAGTTGCGATTACTTTTTGTATGTCTATAGGCTTTGGAAAGAGTCCTATTCCAACAAAGTAGAACTTCCATTCTGTAAACTGGAAATAAACATTCATAATTGCTCTAATTGCATATATTTTGTTGTAACACTTAAAAGCTATTAAACATAACAATTTTGTCAGGTAAGTAAAGAATTGTTAATGTAAGCAAATATATTTTCTTTCCTTTCTTACATCTCTTTCACTTTTGTGGAAAATCAATATCAATATCTCCATGCTAAAGAGAAAGGGAAAAAACTAGTATTCAAGTATGCACCTGTTTAAATGAACACGAAGTAATTTATAACAATATAAAAGTGAGTTTTTAAGGAAAACCTTATATTTCTGTTCAAAGACTTTTAAAATGGATTGTCTAACAAACTGGCATTGCATGAAGTTTCCAAAATCTTAAAGTGAATTTCAAATGAAATTAAGTTACCTGCTTTATGACAACAAAGAAGGTAAAACACAGATTGAAGTGTGTACAACTGCATGCGTATTATTTATGTATATCATCTCATACAGTACATTTTCTATTATCACATGAAAAATCATATTAAGTGGAATAAGCCAAACCCAAAGAAACATAGGACCTATGATATCCCTCATTTGTAATTATTATTGTGTGTCTGGGATAATCCTAGCAGAGGATCACAATAGCTCAATAGCTATATGCATATGACCATATAAAATGATGCATAACAAGATGAGCTCCAAAATATGAAAATAAGCAGATTTTTGTTTTGTTTCATTTTGTAAATATATTGTGTGAAGTTGCTTCTTTTTACTTTTGTTTTCCTTTTTCCTTTGGTTTATCCTGTTGTCATTGTTTTTTTATTTTGTTACCCTGTGTTTTGTATATACATTTATTTGATTTGGGAAGGGAAGCAGAAGGATAAATGGTAAGACAAAGGCCAAAGGGTGAACCATTGCCACAGCGGTAATCACAGGACACTATGTTGGGGATGAACTTTATAACTTGGTGGGGAGGGGGAGTCAGGTGGAGTGAAAGTGGGAGAAAAATTAAGGAGGAGGTAACAATATTGGACAAGATGTACTCATTACCTTACTTATGTAACTGTAACCCCTCTGTACATCTTTACAATAGAATAAAAGAAAAAAATTAAGTTTTTCATATTTGTACTGTCATTCGTTAATCTGCTATTAGGTTATATTTGTCAGTTCAAACAGAATTAATCAGGTAAAGCAGAAAAGGACAGAAATCTTTTTTTTATTGTGAAAATACTGTACAGAGGGGTTACAATTACATGGGCAAGATAATGAGTACATTTCTTATCAAGCATTGTTGCCTCCTCCT
>NW_012279675.1:0-1086 GCF_000151885.1 Dipodomys ordii
TGCTTATGTGGTGCTGAGGAATCGAACCCAGGGCCTCATGCATGCAAGGCAAGCACTCTACCACTGAGCCACCTTCCCAGCCCCTAGCTGATAAATTTTAACATCTATGTTCCCAGAAAAGTGAGATATGCTTAGTTTTATTTTCAATTGTACTGAAGATCTTAAATTATTTTTAGTTTGTATGCATTCTGAATAACTTTTCTGCCTACTTGATGATCATTTTTTATTTGAGTATATATCTTCAGGAAGAAAATGTATCCTGAATTTAAAAGAAGGATCAGAAATAAGAGAAACTAACAAAGCATTATTAATGAGCATTACATAAAGTTGGCTTACTATATAATTTTCTAAAATAAAACTTTCAGTTGTTTTAAGTACAGATTAATGCATATGATCTAAAAATTAGTTTAGCAAAATCTAGACATAAATGGGACAGAAAGAAAATCACTGTAGGAAATCAGGTCATATCATTATCTGGTGAATGACATATACAGTTTAAGGTTGTATCCAGCCTGAAAGAAATCCTGAAGTCCCCAGTGTGATCTGAATCTATCTTGGTACTGGACTCCACTTGGTCACCACTTGGGGACAATTGTGTATTGGATAGGAGTTTTCAATTTATTTTTTATTTTTATTTTTGTCAGTCATGGGCCTGAACCCTGGGCCTGTGCGCTATCCCTCAGCTCTTCAGCTCAAGTCTAGCGCTCGACCACTTGAACCACAGCGCCACTTCTGGCTTTTTCTGCTTATGTGGTGCTGAGGAATTGAATCCAGGGTCTCATGCATGTAAGGCAAGCACTCTACCACTGAGCCACCTTCCCAGCCCCAAGTTTTTTCTGTAAAAAAAATCTGCCCGTGGAATTAAGTACTTAAAATTATACATATTGTCTAGTGAAATAACTTGAAATTCAAAAAGCTCTGAAAAGTTAAAAACCCAAACATAATCCTAAAATTGATGGCCAGCAAATGTGACTTCAAATAATATGGGTAGGGGCTGGGAAGGTAGCTCAGTGGTAAGAGTGCTTGCCTTTCGTGCATGAGGCCCTGGGTT
This sequence comes from Dipodomys ordii, assembly GCF_000151885.1. Classification (NCBI taxonomy): domain Eukaryota; kingdom Metazoa; phylum Chordata; class Mammalia; order Rodentia; family Heteromyidae; genus Dipodomys; species Dipodomys ordii. The sequence continues at coordinate 1,052 of NW_012279675.1, forward strand.
CAATTCCTCAGCACCACGTAAGCAAAAAAAAAAAA
>NW_012279677.1:0-2687 GCF_000151885.1 Dipodomys ordii
TTTTTTTGTTTTTGCTTATGTGGTGCTGAGGAATTGAACCCAAGGCCTCATGCATGCAAGGCAAGCGCTCTACCACTGAGCCACCTTCCCAGCCCAGCTGTGAGAGTCTTAGCTCCAATAAACCACTCAGAAAACCGGAAGTGGCACTGTGGCTGAACTGGTAGAGGAACACTAACTAGCCTTGAGCTGAAGAGCTGAGGGACAGTGCCCAGGCCCAGAGTTCAAGCCCCATGACACACACACACACAAGATAATAAATGTATATTGTAATGTTGTAGTTGTAATGTATGTAGTCATGGTTTTCAGTATACACCATATGGAAAATGTTCTATGTAACTTGTAGGCAGAGATGGGAAAGGGAAATGGTGGGAAAGCAAAGTAACGGGTGACACTGTCCAAAAAGAATTGTGCCCATTATGTAACTTTGTACAGCACCTTAATAATAACAATAAAATTATGTTTAAGAACAAAAAATAAATTTGTATTAAGTTACAAGTATTATGAAAATTTGTTACAGCACCAATAGAAAACTGAGAAAGGAACTGAATAGGTACTTTTCCTAATCAAAGACAATCCTATGTCTGTATAATACTAGCATCATTACACATTATCCCCACATCATCTCTCTCCAGGTAGAAAGCAATCTCAACTGAGTTTTGAATGGTTCATATTCTTTTTATTTTTCTTTCTTCTTCTTCTTTTTGCTTTTTTTTGGGTCAGTTGTAAGCCTTGAACTCATGGCTTGGGTGCTGTCCCTGAGCTTTTTTGTCCAAGGCTAGTACACTACCACTGTGAGCCATTACATCGCTTCTGGTTTTTCTAGTAGTTAATTGGAGAGAAGAGGACTTACAGACTTTTCTGCCTGGGCTGGCCTGGAACTGGGATCCTCAGATCTCAGCTTCCTGAGTAGCTAGGATTATAGGTGGGAGCTACTAAGACCCAGCTGGTTCATATTCTTCACTGTCTTAGATTATACCATATCCAATTATCCAATTACGTCCATACTGCTGAATTTATTTCTTCTTTCTTTTCTTTTCTTTTTCCCTTTTTCCCCTCCACCCACACCTACCAGTCCTAGGGTTTGAATTCAAGGCCCAGAAGCTGTCTCTGAGCTTTTTTGCTCAAGGCTGGTGCTCCACTACTTGAGTCACAGATCCACTTCCGGATTCTTTGGTGACTAATTGGTGATAAGAATCTCACAGACTTTAGTGCCAGGGTTGATCCTCAGATCTCAGCCTTCTGAGTAGGTAGGCATACAGGTGTGAGCCACTGTGACTATTTACTTATTGATTGATTCTTTTGGTGCTTGTTCTGGGCCTTGAACTCAGGGTCAGGGTCCTGTCCCAGAGCTTTTTTGTTCAAGGCTAGCATTCTAGGCTTGAGCTACAGCTCCAATTCCAGCTTTCTGGTGATTGACTGGAACTATGAATCTCACAGATTTTTCTGCCCCAGCTGGCTTCCAATGAAATTCTTCAATTTTCAGCTTCTTGAGTAGCTAGGATTACAGCTGTAACCCATGGGCACCGACTTGATACGCCTTTTAAGATGCTTCTTTCCCACCAAAATAAGTTTAGTTTTCAGCATTATTGTTATTTTTTGTCGATCATGGGGCTTGAACTCTGGGCCTGGGCATTGTGCCTCAGCTCTTCAGCTCAAGGCTAGCACTCTGCCACTTGAGCCACAGCGCCACTTCAGGTTTTCTGAGTGGTTTATTGGAGACAAGAGTCTCAAGAACTTTCCTGGCTTTGAACCATGATCCATCCTTAGAGCTCAGCCTCCTGAGTAGCTAGGATTACAGGCGTGAGCCACCGGCGCCCGGCTATTATTATTATTATTTGTTGTTGTTTCCAGTGGCAAATATAGTCCTGCAATCAATTAACTCACCTTTTGTTTACAAATAATATATGGAACATTTATGGATGTCAGGTAAAACTTGCTCCCAGCAGGGCTGGTATTCATGGAGGTAGAGGGAGAATGCAGACTGTTCTTCCCCGGAGAACTCCCTCCACCATAGGAGATTACAGAGCCTACCCCAGCACCAGAGCTGCAGAGAGAGGGGGAAGGTCGGGGCGAAGGGGGAAGACACCCCCCCCCCTTTTCCTGGAGCGCATCCTTTGTGTCTCTAGGGATAGTTCTTCCCCTCCGAAGAACAATTCGGACCACATCCTGGAATGTGATGCTTTGTTGACCGTTAGATGACCGTGTCTCCCCCTCCAGATCTGCTTCCTTCTGGAGACTCCTCACATTAGGAAAATGGAGGGCGTTCGTGCACATTTCAACAGACACAGTGTGGGAAAAACTACACACTTTGAGATCAGCAGGTCACAGCTACCAAGTAAGGGTCAAAGTAGTCATCAGTACTGGGTTCATCGACACCGTACAGCATCAGTGCTCAACCTGTACTCCAAGTTGAGAGAGACGTCTACCGCCAACCACGTAGCTTCGGAAGAGCGAAAGCACTCGGCAGCAACCCAACTCCCGGGCCCAGAACCCCGGAGGCGCGCTCGGGAGCCTGCGCGCGCGCGCAGACGCGAAGCGGGACGGAGAAGTGGGGGTGCGTGCGCACACGGGGGCGGGGCGAAAGGGAGACGCGCGCGCTCACGGGGCGGAGCGGAGGAAGGAACGCGAGCGCGCACGGGGCGGGAGCTCGGGGGGGTGGGAGGCGGAGCCCGGCCCGGCTGGCGGGC
>NW_012279678.1:0-1181 GCF_000151885.1 Dipodomys ordii
TAGAGCAAAAGCTTCTGGTCGGTGCCAGGCCCCCAGTAGACAGCATTCACCTGTCCCCATTCCCCACTGCAACACACACACATTCTTCACTTGGCTGCTGCCTTCCTTCCTTCCTTCCTTCCTTCCTCCCTTCCTTCCTTCCTTCCTTCCTTCCTCCCTTCCTTCCTTCCTTCCTTCTTCCCTCCCTCTCTCCCTGCCTGCCTGCCTTCTTTCCTTTCTTCCAGCATGCAAGGCTGGCACTCCATCACTTGAGCCACAGCTCCACTTCTGGCTTCTTGCTGTTTCATTGGAGATAAGCATCTAATGGAACTTCCTGCTGGACTGTCTTTGAGCCTTGATCCGCAGATCTCAGCCTCCTGGATAGCTAGAACTACAGGTGTGACTGACTCCCAGCTTCTTTCTTTCTTTCTTTCTCTCCCACAACCTGTGCTCGTGCTAGCTAAGGAAGCATTCTACAACTAAGCTACAACCCCAGTCTGTCTTTTTGTTTTTTAATTCTTTTAAAACTCCTTAAGCTTATCATTTTAATATCTCTGATTTACGCGCATAATAAATTAATACAGTATCACATTCAAATTCACATCGTACACAGCTATCTAGAGCCAAAATTGGTCTCCTTGTATAACTTGCTGGCCCTCATCCTACCGGTGAAGCTGACAGTTCAGCCAAGGCAGAATGGATGTGGGGTGTTTCCTGCAGGAAGGGCGAGCCCAGGACAAGGGCCACAAAGACTGATTTCAAAGCATTAGAAATGCAGGTGCACCTAGTGCAGCACCTGGGGAGGCAGGGATCAGAAGGATGGCGTCTTAAGGCCAGCCTAGGCAAAAAGTTCTCCATACTCATCTTAACCAATAAAAACTGGGTGTGGTGGCATGTGCCCATCATTCCAGCTTCATGGGCAGCATAATAGGAGGGTCGTGGTCCAGGCTGGCCTAACGTAAGCATGAGACCCTATCTGAAAAAACGACTAAAAGTAAAAGGGGCTGGGAGTATGGCTCAAGTGGTAGACTACCTGCCTAGCCAGCGCAAGGCCTTGAGTTCAAGCCCCCAATGCAGTCAGTCCATCAACCAATAGATAAATAAGTAAGTAAACAAATAAATGAATAGAGGAGATAGCTTAAAAAGGCAGGATTAACCAGAAGTGCTGGCCAACAGAGAGGGTCTTTTTTTTTTTTTTTTTT
>NW_012279679.1:0-1865 GCF_000151885.1 Dipodomys ordii
CTGTAGCTCAAGTGGTAGAGCGCTTGCCTTGAGCTGAAGAGCTGAGGGACAGCGCCCAGGCCCAGAGTTCAAGCCCCACGACCGACAAAAAAAAAAAAAATCACTTTCATATCTGGAAAACCAGCACCCTTTCCCCCCTACTCCCCCCCCTGAAATCCTTTGGAATATCAGTTTCAAAGGGCAATCATGTAAACAAGATTTCTGCAACTTGCATGCATAGACAAGTAAAGAAGAAGCCTGTATAAAATACACAGCTCTGGAGCAAATATGAACATTTTTTTTTTTGGGTCCGGTCATGGGCCTGAACTTTGGGCCTGGGTGCTGTTCCTCAGCTCTTCAGCTCAAGGCTAGCGCTCTACCACTTGAGCCACAGTGCCACTTCCATTTTTTTCTGCTTATGTGGTGCTGAGGAATCGAACCCAGGGCCTCAGGCATGCCAGGCAAGCGCTCTACCACTGAGCCACCTTCCCAGACCCAAATATGAACATTTTTTAAATGTCCAAGTCACAGGAAGATAAAGGCCAAGCCACACAGGATACCTGAGGAAGTTTTAATTACTGTTTAATATTTAATACAACTCTAAATAATTGTCACAAGTGGATGCATAAGACCATGAATGTTTCATTTAAACAGCACTCTATAGTAGAGATCATTATAGGACTATCTAATCTACACATCAGTAGATTATAATTATAGCAGGAAGTTACCTGTGCTGTCTGGAAATCAACACTCTTCTCACTTTTACTTTTTTTTTTTAAGTGGTTCTGTTCATTTTACTAAAATTTGAGCCTAAAATCCATTTTATGACTCTTCTCTCTGGAGATGTAAGTTACTTAAAATGAGATGAGGAAAGATGCCAAGCAATTCCTCCAGCTACAGGAAGAGTGCTGGTGGCAAAATTGCTTTGTGTTGGGAACAGTATACCTCCAGGCATGTCACAGAGCCCAAACTGCCAGGATTAGCATGAGGTAGTAAAGCAGGGTCATCTGAGAATCATGGGTTCAAGGATGACGGAGTCCTGAGACACGTAAAAAAATATTCGAAAGAGTTTCAATATCCTTGGATCAAGAGCTTCCTAAAATTCAGGGTTCAACTAGAAGGGGTCCCTACAAAAGAAATAGTGATACAAGTGCAAGAATGGTCCATGACTGCTCTCACTGCTACTTTGCCATTTTATTCATAGGTGGTCCCTGACCTCTGAGTATCATCCAAGAAATGCTATGTTTCAGGCAGGACTCAATTTAGGAACACTGCCTCATCTGTGCATGTATTTGTTCTAGAAAGGGTAAGGTGTTTGCAAATCTTTCTGGAAAAATATTAGTTATCAAAATACCACTTGAAAGAATTATACTCTCCAGAACTTGTGCAAGAAAAGCTTTGGTCAGATAAAGACAGGATTTATCCACTGTGGAAGTTTCAGTGTCTATGGAACAAGTATGGCCATCATACATCTTGGGTTTTTTGTTTTTGTTTTTTAAACAGTTGTAGGGCTTGGACACTGTCCTGAACTATTCAGTTCAAGGCAAATACTCTACCACTTGAGCTACAGTGCCATTTTGGTTTTCTGGTGGTTTATTGGAGGTAAGAGTCTCAGGGATTTTTCTGCCTAGGCTGTCTTTGAACTGTGATCCTCAGATCTCAGCCTCCTGAGTAGCTAGGATTATAGTTGTGATCCACCAGCACCCAGCTATACATCTTGTTTTTTTGATTTTTGTTTTGAGTCTTCATTGGATCAAGGACTTACACAGGACAGTGGCTGGCTCTTAGATTTTTTTTTTTTTGTCGGTCGTGGGGCTTGAACTCTGGGCCTGGGCGCTGTCCCTCAGCTCTTCAGCTCAAGGCAAGTGCTCTACCACTTGAGCTAC
>NW_012279680.1:0-3042 GCF_000151885.1 Dipodomys ordii
TTACATGGGCAAGATAATGAGTACATTTCTTATCAAGCATTGTAGCCTCCTCCTTTGTTTCCCCTTCCCATCCCTTCCCATCCTCCCCCTGCCCCCTCACCCAATCCTCCCCGCTCCCCCCAAACTGCAATGTTTCAAACAAAATTTAAAGTGATGGCTGAGTTTGGCACAGAAGAAATGCTTACAGCAAAGCAAGATAAAACGGATTTAACTTAAGTGATAATTTGCTTATAGAAAAAGAGAGCTAAAGTAAATATGACAAGCATCACATTTATTTTGGTGATTTGGTCAATGGATGCTTTCATAGTGCCATGTATTTTCAGAAAATTTTGCTTCACAAATTAAACAAATAATACATTTTTAAAAGGGCTAGTGATATAACTTCATGCAGAAAGTATGAGGCTGCTTTAAAGGAAGTAAGAAGAGATACAACTTGAAATAGGAACAGCTTATACTAAAAACAACAAACATGGTATGAAACTGCTATTGAAGTCAGAAACAATGATTTGTAAATCATTGGGAAGGATGCTTGAGTTCCTTATGTAAAGAGCTGTCCCCCATAATGGTGAAGAAGGGACAGATTCTGAGAGATACTTCAGGTATAGAATTGGGAACAGCAATTCACAATGATACGCAAAGGAAAAAGATAAGACTCAAACTTCTCTAACAATTTGCCTGACTTTTTATGTATTAAGTTTAAAGTGCTGTTGCATATGCAAGACTGTGTCTACTGTGTGGAAGTGTAAAAAGAGATACAAAATGAAAACAGCAAACTGAATTACAGTTGTAGATTATGACTCCTCTATATAAAAGTTACAGTTGAGGCCATATAAACAGGTGTACAAAATGAAGTTGTGAAAGAACCTTGGGATGTGATTCAAGGGATGTATAGAGACAGGTGCACATGACTGAGAAGCATACAGAGTTACAGGAGGAAATCTGCGCATGCTGTCACAGGTATCAAAGTGTGATGTTGTGTGGAGAAGGAAATAATTGACTCTGAAGGCTGCTGCAGAGAAGCTCAGATGAAGATTGGCAATTTCCACTGGCTTTATCATCAAGTATTTCTTCAGAACTATGTGATGAGTGAATACCATGGTTAAGAAGCCATGAATAAAGTACCTTCAGGATGAATAAGAAGTTTAGAGGTTATGACTGTGAATATGAACCCCCCATTGAAGAGGTCTGTGAAATGGAAAAAAGGATAGCCTGTAAATGGAGTGATAGAAGGAAGAATCAAGGAGGGTTGTTCGTTCTTTTAGAGAAGTGCATGATTAAGAGTATTTGTAAATAGGAAGGAATCACAGAGAAAAAGAAATTCTGTGTAATTAGTACAGTCAATATGGGGTAAATGTGGGACTTAATTCACATTTCTTATTTTTGTTAAGGTTTGCATGTGTGAGGGAATATATATGTATATATCTATATCTATCTATCTATATATGTCGCTTGCTTTACTTACTTGTTGGCAAATATTAAATGAAATTTTACTGTGCAACAAGCTCTGTAGTCTAGGTAAGGATTTTGAAAGAGAAATATGCAACCGTTTCTATATAATGCCCAGAACTACAGTAGGAGTCAGCATGGTGCCTTGGGATGATTAGAGGCCCTCACCTTGGAATTGTGCTTATCCTTTATTTTTACCAAGTTCTGCTACTTTTGCTGAAATTTTATTAGGCCAAATTTTGCTGCAGGAACACTAGCATTATTTCACAGAGACTAAGGAATTCGTATTCATTTTCCCTTATGAAGTGGAATTGGAGATATACACAGAAGAAACAGTTACATTGTGTTTGGTTTACATTCTCCTAAAAGTAGAGCCTAAGACAAAGGCTAAAGTCCAGGTGGTTTATTTGGAAGCTGATTCTAAGAGCAGGATTAGAGAGCAGAGAGGGAAAGACAGAAAAGGAGAAAAAAATCAGTACAATAATATAAAAGTAGGTACATTATAAATATGATAGAAATAATACCAAGAAATAAACAAACCCTGTTTACACTGTATTTGATGTTGGTGCCTTGTTTCTCTAGCTTGGGGAGGGGAAAGGAAAAAACAAATTATGCTTAAATAAGGATACAGGTTGACCATTGTAACAATGAGATGTACAAGACACTATGGTGAAAAATGAACTTTACAATTTAGGTGAGAAGTGGGTAGGAGGCGGGGAGTGTAGATGTGGAGGTGGAAGGGAAGGGATGGTAGGGGAAGGGTTAGTAGGAGGTAACAATGCTTGATAGGAAATGTGCTCATTACCTTGCTCATGTAACTGTAACCCCTCTGTACAGTATTTTACAATAAAAACATATTTAATAAAAATAATATAATAATAGGCTTCTGTTTTGGACAACGGGTGATTCAGTTGTGTTGAGATCTCCTGAAAGAATGCCTTTCAGAACTATCCACCTGATGGGAAGAGGCAAAACAAGGTGTGCATTCACTTTTACTTTTCATCAGATAAGAATCATTCTTGGGAATAATGATCCCAGATCTTTGGTACATGGCACATATTTTTATTTCTGTGCTTCTGGAGAAAGAAGAAAGGAGGAAGATATATCAAGCTCTCGAGAATACACCTTATCAGCACAAATGTGTCTACATTCATCAAATTGTCTAGTGAATCTGCAAATTTAGTTGAATATAAGCTCAGCAAATATAACATGGAGATTCAGAGTCAGTTGCTACAATAAGACATTAACAAAAGTAAATAAAATACATTTTCTTCAAAAATATCTCATATTGTTGCTTTGTCCTGGAATCATCTGGGAAATTACTTTATAGTACACTTAAATCTATGGTTAATTTAACTAATAATAATGTTTTAGACTATGTAAGCAATTGGAACCTACAATAAAGAAGACAAAATTAACTCAAATTTACAATTATTCTAGAATCATTCAAGTGACAGAAACCCAACTTCTTTTTTTAAGCTGAATATTTATTTAATTTTTTTTTTTGGATCCGGTCGTGGGGCCTGAACTCTGGGCCTGGGCGCTGTCCCTCAGCTCTTCAGCTCAAGGCTAGCGCTCTACCACTTGAGCCACAGC
>NW_012279681.1:0-1810 GCF_000151885.1 Dipodomys ordii
ATATATATATGTGGGCATGTATGTCCATACATGGATATATAACATGTAATATATACATATATGTATATACATGTGCATGTGTATGAATATATTATGCATTTATAGCTATATAGATATATCTACATATATGGACAGACTGATCTCTCTATATGGATCTATCTATGTATATGAATATATAGTTTCCACAAATTAGTGAAAATGTGCTATTTGTTTTTTGAGCTTGGCTTATCTTATTTACCATGATAATGTCCAATTCTATCCATTTTCCTGCAAGTGATATGATTTAATTTTTCTTTATGTCTGTGTAATACTCCATGGTATATATGAAACCCTTTCCACAAGTCTCCCAGTTTGGCCTTTACCTGTGCCTACCCTCTGAATTCCCAGCCCTGCCCTTCCTGGCCTCTAATCCTCTCCTTCAAATGAGCACAGGGTAGGTATTGTGGCCTGGTCTCCCACTCCATGCTCCACTGGTGGAACTCAGGAAGCTGGATCCCCTGAAACAGGCATTTCTGTATCTGAGTTCAAGAGTTGGGGTTCTGCCTCTGTTTCCTAGCTTCCCCTAATGTTTTTATTTTATTTTTGTGCAAGTCCTGGGGCTTGAACTCAGAACCTGCCCACTGTCCCTGAGTTTCTGAACTCTACCACTTGAGCCATAGCTTTACTTATGGCTTTTTGGTAGATAACTAGATTTGAGTCTCAGGAACTTTCCAGCCTAGGCTGGCTTCAAATCATGATCCTCAGATCTCAACCTCCTGAGGAGCTAGGATTACAGGTGTGAGCCACCACCAGCGCCCAGCCAGTACTGGCTTATTCTTACAGAGGGTCTTTTGGAGGAAACCCCCTAGTTAAGAATTCTGTTCCTTTGTAAGACTATTCCCAAGATTTTTCTGGCTATTTCTGAATTTCCCGGAGGCTAGAGGAAGAGGGTGACATGGGGTGGGGGCTTGCTGAGAATTTGAACATAAAATGATTAAAACATGATTAAAACCATATGGAGCTGGCTCTCACCAAACCCTCAACCACGCAAAAGAAGCAGTTCCAACTGTCATGAGAACTGGATGGACTCCAGGTGTGAGGGATGGCATGGGAGGAGAGGGCCGTGTTCTGTTGAATTAAAAAAAAAATTAATCAAATACGTATTGGAGCTTGTTGTGTGTCAGCCACTACAGAGCCGCATTGGCAATTGAGTTCAACAGGCTCACTCCCTTCTCCTAGATGCTCTCTGTTGACATCCCTGCACAGGGATGTCTGATAAGAGGCTTCAGCATAAGAGGTATCATTCATCTATAGGCCTTGAACCTGTAATATGTGCCATGTGCTGGGGGGTAGGGGCTGGGGAGGAAAGTATCTTTATAGAAGCAGGTAACAAGGTAGGTACCCATGCTACCTTCCAGAGAACTAGCAGTCCTGTTAGTTTTCAGAGGCAGGCAGGTAAAGCTTAGGACAAATGAAACACACATCCGTTGATCAGATAAACAGGAAGCTGATGCTCATTAGATGGAGTCACCAGACAGAGACTGTAGGAGCAGGTCAGCCTCAGACTGATAGGGAGATAAGGGGATAAGATCCAGTGTCCTAGAGGACTTGGTATGCCTGTGTGGGAAGCAGATGGAGGAACAAAGCTAGGGTGGAAAGTAATGGCTGGAAAAGAGATGGGCTGAGTTGCATACCTGCTCTCTGTGAGATGGTCATCTTCTTAGACTTTCCCCAATATTTTTTTTTTTTGGGTCCGGTCGTGGGGCCTGAACTCTGGGCCTGGGTGCTGTCCCTCAGCTCTTCAGCTCAAGGCTAGCACTCTACCAGTTGA
>NW_012279682.1:0-1399 GCF_000151885.1 Dipodomys ordii
CTCCTCCTCTTCTTCTTCTTCTTCTTCTGTTTTTATTTGGAAATGCTAAAAAGAGAGGGGTTATAATTGCTTATGTCAGGCAAAGAGAACATTTCCGTTAGGACTCACTTTCTCCCAATGTTTCCCTCTCATCCCACCTATAAGTTGTATAGCTCATTTTCAACACCTTGTCCAGTGAATACTGCTGATATAACATCTGTTCTCCCTTTGTCCCTCCATTGCTGTGAGGTGCTATCTTGAAGTTAGTTTTGGAAGCTACAGTAGTGGGCACAACACCTGCCCTGGATAGAAACGAGATCCTCGGACACCTGCCACATGTGCACATACCAGTATTTCCTCTTCTTCACTTTAGATCGTGTCTGAGACTTCTATCTGTTCACATAGGAAGTGCCCGTTCCAGATCCCAAGACAAAGTACATACATGTGTAAACATATTTTTAAATGCACATTTTCCCTTTGTGAAGAAAATTGAGCGGGAGGGACTGGTGGCTGTGACCTGTCATTCTAGCTACTCTAGGGTACCAAGATCTGAGGACAGAGGTTCAAAACCCAGCCTGGGAAGATAAATATGTAGGACTCTTAGATCAAATTAACTATCAAAAAGGTGGAGATAAAGGTATGGCTCAAGTGGTAAAACATCAGTCTTGAGCAAAAATTTCTAAGCAAGAATGTGAGACCCTGAGTTCAAGCCCCAGTATGGGCATACATGCACACAAGCAAACTCACACTCAAACACAGTAAAAATAAAATTGAATCGGGGGAGGGTTCTCCTAGTTTATATGTTTGCCTGCAAATCTGGGGACTTTCCAACATATAGTTAACAGATCTACTTTCAAGAGGTAGGGGCAGATTCTGGATCTGTGTGTGTGTGTGTGTGTGTGTGTGTGTGTGTGTGTGTGTAACATACACACTCTGGTACCCATGCTCCAAAAAAGAAGCTATTTCTTCACGTATTAGCAATATTGCTCATCAAAAAGGCTTAGCCATGCGCTCTCTGTCATCATGTGTAATATCTCCTGAAATGACTTGGAAAACTTTAATTACGTTAGTGCCTTATTTTTCAGCTCCTCTTATCTTTGGAACTCTGGGAGGATGGTGGGGGGAAGGGTCACCCAAAGCCTAAGCTTTCTCTAAAGAGCCTTTGTCTTCCTGCCCAGGTATTAAGTCAGTCATTGACGCAACAATCCTAGGTACATTTGGGTCACTTTTCTCCACCCCACCCCCCACTCCCAAGCACCATTCTGGCCCTGAATGTGAGCCTGTGTTCTCTCCTGGCCTTCTGTCTAGCATTGGGGATGAGAGGGTGGTGGTGGGTGAGGAAGAGAGAGAGGGGGGGAAAGAGGGAGAGAGAGGGGGGAAGGAGGAGGAGGAGGAGGAGGAGGAGGAGAGAGAGAGAGAG
>NW_012279683.1:0-2261 GCF_000151885.1 Dipodomys ordii
CTGAGTCTATACCTCTGTCTCTCTCTGTGTCTGAATCTCTCTGTCTCTGAGTCTATACCTCTGTCTCTCTCTGTGTCTGAATCTCTCTGTCTCTGCCTCACCCTCCTTCCCTCCCTTTCCCCTTCTGTTATACATTTGTCTGTTTTATCAGGAAATAGTAACATACAGAACGTAGCTATTATCCTGTCCCAAACTGTCATCAGCACTCACGACCACCTTTATCTCCAGCTTAGATTGTTGCACAATCATTTTTGTGATTTCTCCTAGCCCACGACTGTCCACTTTCACCATCGCAACAAAATTGCTTTAAAAATGTCTTGTCTTTTAATACTATCGGTCATGTTTGTCTTATTTATTCTTTTATTTGATAGCGCTGGGGTTTAAAGTCAAGGCCTCATACTTGCTAGGCCAATGATCCATCATTGAGCCACCCTACCAATCCTTTTCTTGTGTATGTATATGTGTACTGTTTACTTTGTGTGTGTGTGTGTGTGTCTGTGTCTGTGTGTGTGTGTGTGTGTGTGTACCCCTACTGGGGTTTGAAATAGGGACCTGGGTAATGTCCCTTAACTTTTCAGATCAAGACTGCAGTTCTACTGCTTGAACTACAGCTTCACTTCTAACTTTTTGGTAGTGGTAATCAGAGATAAGAATCTCACAGACTTTGCTGTCCTGGCTGCCTTTGACCCTGAATTCAGATCCAGATCTCGGCTTCCTCTGAAGCTACGGACGTGTGACCCACTATCACCTGACTGTGCCAGATATTTCTGAGATCAGATATCACCACCTGCTTGGGCATGTACCTGGACCATAGTCTGTCTGTTTTAGGGTTCCCATTGTAATTAGAATGACAAGCCCACAACACTATGGCCATCTTGTCTGCTGAGATGAAATATCATGGCTATTTTTGCCTACTTCTAGCTTGTAACCATGATCCCTGCCACTCTCAACCTCCCACAGAGCTAGAATGAAAGACACATGCCACAGCACCCAGTATGGTTGGTAAAGGAGTTGTGTGAACTTTCTGACTGACCACACTTGAGCCATGCTTCTTTTTACACTCAGCCTTCCAAGTAGCTTCGTCCTTTCCACCCAGCCTCCATCATGATTAAACATTCAGTTCTTCTTCTTCATTCAGATTAGGCTCTTCTCACAAAGACCCACAATGCCTTACCTTGTATGGACTCCTGTTGGCCCTGGCCTCATTTTTCCACTTTGTCCTGACTTATGCACTGCCTTGAGTACCTAGCTACATACCTGCCTCAGGTTATGTGTACTGCTCCTTCCTTCTGCCTGAAACAAATTTTCTTCCTAATTTACACAACTCAAGTGGTTGCTATGTGACATCCTTTCCAATACATCTAAAGTGAAACACCCCTCTATATATGTGATGTCTGTTTTACTGTTTTACCTCTTTTCATTAATATTTTCCACCCCCTCGAAAGAGTACATAATTTGCTTATTATGTGTAAGTTGTTCCTTGTAATAACATATGAGCTGCTGAATTTTGAGCAGTATTTTACTTCTATCACCTATATTCCTGTAACAATAGCTATCAACTCGCTATTCATAACTGAGTTGTCAGATCAAATACGGAAGACTTTGAATTTCAGTTAACTTTGAATTTCAGATAAATAATGAATTGATTTTAGTATATTTCCCATGCAACATTTAGAACACAATGTGCTTGTATTTCTAAAAATCTGTTATTTATCTGGAATTCCAATTTTACTGGGTGTTATATAACTTTATTTGCCAAATCTGGCAACCCTAATACAAAAATATCTCTTGAATGAATAAGAATTTTGAAGTCAGCAAGCAGAGGAAACAATGGTAAATAATTAAACAAGTTACAGATAATTAAATACCAAGAGTCAATAAGGCTGGAGTAAAATAGGAAAGGAATGAGAAAATCAAAAGGATAAGGAACCAATTCATGACACAGAATGTGAAAACTGTAAGAAATTACGAGCATCAAGTGCTCTACAAGTGGAGAATTCAACAATACATGAGGGAAAAAATCAGCAACTAGAAACAGAAGGATTAAACACAGTCTGTAAAAGAAAAAGTTTTAATCTTTATTTTTTTTAGCAAACTAATAACATATAGGAAGTTCATTACTGAAAATAGATACTTAAAGAAACCTAAAACAGGGGCTGGGAAGTGGCTCAGTGGTAGAGCGCTTGCCTTGCATGCATGAGGCCCTGGGTTCGATTCCTCAGCACCACATAAGCAAAAAAGAAAAAAGCCAGAAGTGGCGC
>NW_012279684.1:0-1582 GCF_000151885.1 Dipodomys ordii
TGCCCGCGATCGGGGCGCCCCGCGCTGCCACCGCGTCCCGGGGCCGGCGTGGGGTTACCGAGCGGACTTCGGGGTGGCGGCAGCCTCCGCCTTCCTCTCGTGCCCACGGGGCCGGCTCAGCTCGGCTGCTGCCCAAGCTCCCATCCTCGTCGTCGTCGCCGCCACCGCCGCTTTCCTCCCGATCGGGGACCACACGACTTCGCCAAAGTCGCCGCACCAGCCCCGAGCGTTTGGACCTGAACATACGATATCCTTTGGCGCCGGGGACGGGGGGTGGGGTGGGGGAGGCAGTGTCCGGTTACCGGGGGTCCGTTCCCTCAGCGAGGCGCCGGCTGCGCGGGCCGCAGCCCCACATGAAGCTCCGCCGCGGGGCGCCGTGCACACCGAGCACAGCCTGTCGTCGAGGGGGCACCGCAGGGCTGCCACATGAGTGAGCTCGCCGGGAGCGGGACACGCGCGCGCGCGCCGAGCCGCAGTCCGCGAGGGGGCCCGCGGCTACATGGACCGCGGTGGCCCGGGGTGGCTCAGCTCCAGCCCCGGCGCCTTAGGGGGGCTGCAGGCGGCGCGCGGCTGGAGAGCTGGAGACCCCGCATGGGCCGGCGAGCCTTTAAAAGTTGCGCGGCGGGTCCATGAGCACAAAGGTCTGGCGGGACCTCCCTTTAAAGCCCAAGCGCTTGATTACATGGGCTTTCCCTGCAGGATCTGGAAAAAAAAAAAAAAGCAGGCTGGTTGGATACCCTTGGGTCCCTGCAAAAAGAAGAAAAGAAGGGAAGGGAGGTGGGGGGGGGAGGAAGAAAAAAAATCCCCCACAAAACCCAAATCCTTGGGTTTTTGCATGCACGAAAATTCGGCTAACTCCGTCTCAGGTCTCCCAAGCGCCAGATATACACTTTGGAGAGTGAAGCTTTCTCCTGGAGTGTCAACACCACACCAAGGAGTCGAAGCTGGGGGGGAAAAAAATAAAAAAATCGCGAAGAGCTGCTGGGAATCCTGAATGTAAAAATGCAATCTAGCGAGGCAGAGGTCGCAGCCCGCCCCCACGCCGCGCTCGGACGCGCGGGGCGCCGCGGCGCCGGAGGTCGCCCCCTCCCCCCCCACCCCCGGCCACAAAAGTGGCTGCCGGTGGCCCGCGGTCCCCGCGAGCTTGGGCGAGGCAGCGCCCGGCGGCTCTTTCTCTCGGCTGGGCTCTCCCTCGCTCGCTCCCCCGCTCGGCTCGCTCGCTCTCTTTTTTGTTCTCCTCAAACGCACACGGAGGGCCCCCGGAGGAGCGCCGCGGAGTCATTGGCTGCCTCCCATCATATGCCAGTCTAGACACTTTGGCGGCTCCGCGGCGCTGATTGTTGCGCAAACAAGGTTTCAAGTTTCTTAACTCTTAAAGGAGAACACGTCCCTTGGCCGGGCCCGTGGCTCCGAAGGGGGCTGGCTCCCGGGGCGGGCCGAGGCCGGACCCACGCCCCAAGCCCGCCCCAGCACCCCACCTCCCCGCCCCCGCAGCTCAACTGTGGCTCACGTTGCGCCTCGGGCACGGATGCGAGCGTAGCCGTCTCTCTCTCTCTCACGCACACACACACACACACACACA
>NW_012279686.1:0-2893 GCF_000151885.1 Dipodomys ordii
CCGGAAGTGGCTCTGTAACTCAAGTGGAAGAGCGCTCGCCTTGAGCTGAAGAGCTGAGGGACAGCGCCCAGGCCCAGAGTTCAAGCCCCAGGACCTACAAAAAAAAAAAATAATAATAATATCCTGGTACACCAAACTGAAATGTTGATGATACTTCAGGCCTTTGAATTTCTTTTGTCAGGTTCTAGACATCAGTTTTAAGTTTTTTGACTTCTTACATTGAAAAGAAGGCTTTCAACATCCATGTCGAGATTTAGATATACCAAAGTTTAGAGAAATCTGTTAGACTGTATGGCTACCTTTATTACTTGTACACATCCATGTTAAATTCCAAAGTTATATTCTCTCACAGAAAGTTAACAATAAATGAATTCTCTCAAAACAAGGTTATAATTCCCCCCTCATATTCTTGCAATGATACAAGAAAAAAATGCTACTTACTAAGCATTCCACTCTATAATTTAAGCATTATCATCTAAATTCTGAGAAACAACTATATCATTCTATACATAATTTAAATGAAAGAATAAACGTTGAAGTATTTCCTATATCACAATTACAGCTTTGTTTCTGCCTGATCTGTGATAGGTATTCTTCCCAAAGACACCAGAATAATTCTAATACCCTGAACTAAAAGTGAGTGTCCTTCACTCATCTCTTTTCTCTTATTCTCTGGGAAGGAAATGATGGAATATACTGTTCACAATGATGTAGAAAAAGTCAACAAATTGAAAACCTAAGAACAATCCTAAGAATTATCCTGAAAATAAGACATGTAAAAGAATTTCACCATACAATTTCAACTAAAGATTTTGTATTATTCTATGCAACCAAAATAAACTGCTGATTACAAAAATGAATATAATTTCTGCTAACAAAATGAATATTCAGGAGGTAACAATGCTCGATAGGAAATGTGCTCATTACCTTACTCATATAACTGTAACCCCTCTGTATAGTGTTTTTACAATAAAAAAAACCTATATAAAAATATTGAAAAAAAGAATATTCGCCATCTGACAGCAAGCAAGGGGTAAAGACAACAACAAAAATTATCTGGCAAATTACACTTGTTTTTTCCATGGCTCACCACAGTACCATCCTCATTCTAGGTGAGTCAGCATCCTCAACTCTAGTAACTGTCACTTTAGTTTTAAGTCAATCACAATAAAACCCAGATCTTCCATCTTGTCATCATAACATCTAAAACTGCACCTCCACTAAAACCTTAAACTCAAATTCTCCCAATGCAACCACTACCTCTAGGACCTTTCACCCACTTCTAGCTATTAAAGACCTGTTTGCTGGCCTGGTACAGTGTCTCTCACCAGTAATTAATTCAGCTACTTTGGAGGAAGAAACTAGTATAATCTTGGTTTATGCCAACTGAGTAAGAAGACAACAAGACTATCTCAACAACAGCAATCAAAAAAGCTGGATATTGTGTTTGATACCTATAATTCCAGCCATGTGGGAGACTTTGGTAGGAAGACAGTGATCCAAATCATCCAAGCAGAAAGTGCAAGAAAGGAGATGGGGATATGACTCAAGTGGAATAGCACCTGCCTAGCAAACAAGAAGCCCTGAGTTCAAACCCTAGTACCACCAAAAAAAAGACACTTTTCCTCTTATTCCTGCTCTTCTAATGTGCCCCAGACCATCAATTTCTGCCATCTTCACTTCTCAACAAGACCACAGAGCCCATTAATGACTTTCCTGTAAATCCTGTTGCTTCCTTCGTCTTTGGCTACACATGTCAACCAAGTTCCCTGGTTCTGAAAGACTGCCTTCTCCAAGGCATTCTTCACTTCTCCTTCTATACCTTGGCCTACTACCCAGTGCTACTGAAATAAGGAGACTGGGTCTAACTGGCACCATCTTGGCCACATGGTAAATGATGTGTGCTTAACTGACACCATCTTGTCTTCTTGGTAGAGGTTGGGAAGTTCCACCCCCAGTTGACGGTGTGCCTGAATTGCTCAAAGTAGGGACAGGGACTTGAATTATAGGTTGCTGGATCTGTCAGTCCTGTGCCTTAGTCTCCTGTGACCCTGCCTCCTGCCCCTGACGCTGTTTAGGCCCAGACCAGCTCAGGCACCACTATGCCATGCCTTGTGTCTGTCTTCTGGTTGTCCTCAGATCACCATGGTGTCCTGCTTCAGCTCTCCATTGGAGATGATCTGGTTTGTTGGTATTGTTTTTCTGCTCTTTCTCTGTTCTACTACTGTCATGGCTCAGTTTTCTAACAGTATTAAGTGTATTCAAGGAGCTACAGGTCATTGTGACAAGAGTCCACCTGCAGTAACCAGCTTTCCAATAAAAACTCCAAATTCAACCTTTTAAAATGTATCTTCTGGGCTGGGAAGGTGGCTCAGTGGTAGAGCGCTTGTCTTGCATGCATGAGGCTCTGGGTTCGATTCATCAGCACCACATAAGCAAAAAGAAAAAAGCTGGAAGTGGCTCAAGTAGTAGAGTGCTAGCCTTGAGCTGAAGAGCTGAGGGACAGCGCTCAGGCCCAGAGTTCAAGCCCCACAACCAACCAAAAAAAAAAAAAAAAAGTATATAGCAGAGGCATTATGCTCAATGAAGCACGGAGATAAAGTAAGGAAAGCTGGTATTTAGAAGGAAAGGAAAGAAAGACTAGAAAGGAAAGAAGAGACTTTTGAGCATGATAATATTTAGATGGATGGATAGCTAGGTAAGAATATGAAATAAAGAAGGAAGACAGGAAGCTAGGTACTGGTGGCTCACTTCTGTAATGCTGGCTATGCAAGAGGCTAAGATCTGAGAATCAAGGTTAAGTGCCAGCCTGGGCAAGAAAGTCTGAGATTCTGGGCTGGGAAGGTGGCTCAGTGGTAGAGCGCTTGCCTTGCATGCATGAGGTCCTGGGTTC
>NW_012279687.1:0-1187 GCF_000151885.1 Dipodomys ordii
TATGAGTTTGGATTAGCTGGGTGCCAGTGGTTCATGCCTGTAATCCTAACTACTCAGGAGGCTGAGATCTGAGGATCTTGGTTCAAAGTCAGCATGGGCAGGAAAGTCTGTGAAACTGTTATTTCTAATTAACCACCAGAAAACCGGAAGTGGTGCTGTGACACAAGTGACAGAGTACTTGCCTTGAGCTGTAGAGCTGAGGGACAGCACCGAGGCCCAGAGTTCAAGTTCCACAACCAATAAGAAAAAAAACAAAAGAGTTTGGATTAGCTGTTTTTAGTAGCTGAGCTGTATTTATATTCATATATTAGAGAAATGTAGCATCTTCTATGAATATTTGATGCTATTATTTGATCACTTTATTGCTAACATAGTATTTGAATCTAGGGTCTGTAGTTTTTATTAGTGTATTTTTACATATGAAAATTCTTTAATTTGGTAGGCTTTTTTTTCTGTTTGATAGAAGAAACCAAATTGTCTTGACATATTTTTAAAGTTTTTCTTTCCATGTCATTTACTCATTCATCCACCCATCTCTAGAAACTTTTCATCATTGGATAAATACTCACTGGGTACCATGTACAACCCAGACACTCTATTAGACCATAGCAAGAAACTAATGGGCAAGAGAAGTCCTATTCTAACCTCACAGTCCTGTGGGTGTGATAGGAAGGGTAGTAAGCAACTGCAAAGAAAACCTATGAGAGCCAAGAGCAGAGTGCTCTGAACAATGCAAGGGTATCATGTGACCAACCCCCCAACCCAGTTGATATTACCAGTTCTCTCTCTCTCTTTCTCTCTGTGTCTCTTTTCATCTTTTTGTTTTCCTTTCTGCTTTCTCTTCTTTTCTCTTCTTCTATTTCCTCTCTTCTGTTTTCTCTCTTCCCTTGTCTTCTACTTTCCATTCCCCACCCATACTACCTAGCTTTCTTTCTTCTCTATCCATCATCATCATTTTATCTTTAGCCAGATATGCTCTTTAATAGAGTTACTAACAATTCACATAAATATTCACTCAGTTCTCAAAAAGGAGATAGATAGATAGACAGATAGATAGACAGACAGACAGACAGACAGACAGACAGACAGACAGACAGACAGACAGACAGACAGACAGATAGATAGATAGATAGATAGATAGATAGATAGATAGATAGATAGATAGATAGATAGATAGATAGATAGAT
>NW_012279688.1:0-1695 GCF_000151885.1 Dipodomys ordii
AAGATGCAAACATAAAGGGGATCCAAATAGGGAAAGAAGAAGTAAAACTCTCCCTCTTTGCAGATGATATGATCTTCTATTTAAAGAATCCCATACACTCCACTCCCAAATTACTCAAGCTGATTCAAAACTTTGGCAAAGTATCAGGGTATAAAATTAACCCTCAAAAATCAATGGCTTTTCTGTAAGCCAACAATGAGAAAGTGGGGCTGAAATTAGGAAAGTAACTCCATTTGTAATAGTCCCTCAAAAAATAAAATACCTGGGAATTAACTTAACCAAAGAAGTGAAGGACCTCTATGATGAAATCTTTGAAATCTTGAAAAAGGAAATCCGAACAGAACTGAGAAAATGGCAAAAACTCCCATGCTCCTGGATTGGAAAGATTAACATCGTGAAAATGGACATACTTCCCAAGACCATCTACAAATTCAATGCGATACCTATCAAAATTCCAACCTCATTCTTCAAGGAAATAGAAAAGGCAATCCAAAAATTCATATGGAACAATAACAGACCCCAAATAGCAAAAATGCTCCTCAACGGAAAGAACACTGCTGGAAGAATATCAATACCAAATTTCAAACTCTACTATAAAGCCATAGTAATCAAAACAACTTGGTACTGGCATAAGAACAGACCTCAGGACCAACGGAATAGAATTGAAAACCCAGAAATGAACCTACAGACCTATAGCCAACTAATCTTCGATAAGGGAGATAAAATAATAGAACGGAAGAAAGACAGCCTCTTCAGTAAATGGTGCTGGCAAAATTGGTTAATTATTTGTAGAAAACTAAAACTATATCCTTATATATCTAACTGCACCAGAATCAACTCCAAATGGATCAAAGACCTCCGAGTCAAAGCAGACACTCTGAAAACATTACAGGATGGAATAGGAGAAACCCTAGGCCTCGTTGGCTCAGGTCAAAATTTTCTTAATAGACACCCAGAAACCCAACAAATCAAAGAAAGGATGGACAAATGGGATTGCATGAAGTTGCAGAGCTTCTCCATGGCTAAGGACATAGCAAGTAAGATCAATAGAAAGCCCACAGATTGGGAAAAGATCTTCACTAGCCATAAAACGGACAAGGGTCTCATATCTAAAATATACTTGGAGCTCAAAAAATTAAATCCCACAACAACAAATCCTCAAAGAAACAACTGCCCAATAAATAAGTGGGCTAAAAACTTGAAGAGAAACTTCTCTGAAGAACAAAGAAGGATGGCTAACAGACACATGAAGAAATGCTCAACCTCCCTAGCCATAAAAGAAATGCAAATCAAAACAACATTGAGATACCACCTCACCCCAGCTAGAATGGCTATAATCAAGAACTCTAACAACAACAGATGCTGGAGGGGATGTGGACAGAAGGGAACCTTAGTTCATTGTTGGTGGGAGTGTAAACTTGTTCAACCACATTGGAAAGCAGTATGGAGGTTCCTCAAAAGACTTCACATAGAGCTCCCCTATGACCCAGCAATCCCACTTTTGGGCATGTACCCAAATGTTTACAAACAAGACCACACTAAAGCTACCAGCACAACTATGTTTATTGCAGCATTATTTACCATAGCTAAGGTATGTAACCAACCCAGATGCCCCTCAGTAGATGAATGGATCAAGAAAATGTGGTATATATACACAATGGAATTCTATGCCTCCATCAGAAAGAATGACATTTC
>NW_012279689.1:0-1160 GCF_000151885.1 Dipodomys ordii
CTTCCCCTCCACAAATTATACCGACATCAAATACAGTGAAAGCAGGGGTTATACTGTGGGGGAGGGACATACAAAGCAACAAAGAAATCATCTTATAAACATGTTAGAAAAAAATAGCAAGAAAGAAAAAAAAACAATTGAATACATTTGAACATTCCTCAATACAATAAAAGCTGTATTTGACAAACCTATAGCCAGCATTATACTTAATGGTGAAAAATTAAAGCTATTTCCTCTTAACTCAGGAACAAGACAAGGATGCCCACTCTCTCTGCTTCTCTTCAACTTAGTATTAGAATTCCAAGCTACAGCAATAAGACAAGATGCAAACATAAAAGGGATCCAAATAGGGAAAGATGAAGTAAAACTCTCCCTCTGTGCAGATGACATGATCTTGTACTTAAAGAATCCCATGGACTCCACTTCCAAATTACTCAAGCTGATTCAAAACTTTGGCAACTAGCAGGGTATAAAATTAACCTTCAAAAATCAATGGCTTTCCTATCCGGGCACCGGTGGTTCATGCCTATATCAGGAGGCTAAGATATGAGGATTGCGGTACAAAGCCAGCATGGGCAGAAAAGTCTCTGAGAAAGGGGAACCAATGGAGGAGGCTACAATGCTTGGTAGGAAAGGTACTCATTATCTTGCCCATGTAATTGTAACCCCTCTGTACAGTATTTTTCACATTAAAAAATAAATAAAAATTAAAAAAAAGAAAAGTCTCTGAGACTCTTATCTCCAACAAACCACTAGAAAACCAGAAGTGGCCCTGTGGCTCAAGCAGTACAGTGCTCGCCTTGAGCTGAAGAGCTGAGAGACAATACCCAGGCCCAGAGTTCAAGCTCTAAAACCGACGGACTTTTCTGTATGCCAACAGTGAGAAAAGAGTGGCTGAAATCAGGAAAGCAGCTTCATTTGTAATAGCCCCACAAAAAATAAAATACCTAGGAAATAACCAAAGAAGTGAAGGACCTCTATGATGAAAACTTTAAAAACCTGAAAAAGGAAATCAAAACAGAATTTAGAAAGTGGAAAATCCTCCCATGCTCCTGGATTGAAAGGATCAACATCGTGAAAATGGCAATACTTCCCAAAGCTATCTACAAATTCAATGCGATACCTATCAAAATTCCAACCTCATTCTTCAAGAAAATAGA
>NW_012279690.1:0-1941 GCF_000151885.1 Dipodomys ordii
GGTCATGGGGCCTGAACTCTGGGCCTGGGCGCTGTCCCTCAGCTCTTCAGCTCAAGGCTAGCACTCTATCACTTGAGCCACAGCGCCACTTCCGGCATTTTTTCTTTTTGCTTATGTGGTGCTGAGGAATGGAACCCAGGGCCTCTGGCATGCAAGGCAAGTACTCTACCATTGAGCCACCTTCCCAGGCCTGTCCCGTAGCTTTTTTAGCTAAAGGCTGGTACTCTACCACTTGAGTCTCACACTTTTCTACTCTGGCTGGCTTCCAAAAATGATCTTCAGGTCTCAAGCCTCCTGAGTAGCTAGGAATATAGGTTTGAGCCATGGATGTGGAGCAAGTAAGCAGTTTTTAAAAATAAGAGCATTTGAAGTCAGATATCGAGCCTAGGCTACGTGTGTGTGTGTGTGTGTGTGTGTGTGTGTGTGTGTGTGTGTGTGTTGGTACTTGAACTTAGGAGACTGCTTTTCCACTCAAGGTGAATCATATGTTTATGGACAGAGACCCTCATGAAAGATCTCTAAATAATTAAGTTAATGAACATTTAGAAACTGTCATGGGCTGAACCTCATTTGCAAAAAATTTCATGATTCTAGCAGTGTGTTCACATGATCGTGTGTTTGTTTTTTGTTTTTGCCAGTCCTGAGGCTTGAATTCAGGGCTCAGCCCTATCCCTGAGCTAGCACTCTACCACTTGAGTCACAGCGCCACTTCCAGCTTTTTATGTGGTACTGAGGAACTGAACTCAGGGCTTCATGCATGCCAGACAAGCACTCCACCACTAAGCCACCTTCCCAGCCACGATCATTTCCTCTGTGTTGTGTGTGTGTGTGTAAGGTCCGCTCCTCACAGCAAAGTCTCCACCTAGGCAACTGACACACCTGGAAGAGGTCACATCTGCATCCACTGAGGTCACATCTGCATTTGATGTGGCCACACCTCTCTCTGCCCATACCCTAGATAAGGCCTAGCCCAGGCCCAGTCGCTCTTTCTCAGTCAGCCCTTTCCTTCTCAGCTCTTTCCCAGCTCTCTCTTTTTCGTAGCTCTCTCTCTATCCCTGCTCTCTTTGCCACCTCTTTCCCAGCTCTCTCCCACCTCTCTCTTCTCTATCTCTCTTAGCTCTCTTTCCCAGCTCTCTCTTTTTCCAAGCTCTCTCTCTTTCCCAGCTCTCTTTCCTAGACCTTTTGCCAGCCGCGTGGAGTGCCAACCTTGCCTGGTCCCAGCAGGTCTACTAAATAAACCTACTCCTTACCTGAATACCACGTGCGTGGAGCTGTTCTTACTAGGCTACCTCTTATTAAAAACCTAACAGTGTGTCTCTATCTGTGATATGCTGTTACTGGGGCTTGAACTCAGGGTCTGGGGTTCTAACTTCAAGAGCCAAAAGCCATTGAGCCACATCTCCATTTCTGGCTTTTGCTGGTTACCTGGGAAATATGAATCTCTCAGGGTAGTCAGCCTCGCTGGCTCTGAACCACAGGCGTGAGCCACCAGTGCCTGGTTACAGGACTACATGTAATGGCACACCGAAGGTGACGCTCGCGAGTGGCTTTTTCTCCCGTCGGAGCTGTGCCGTCGCTGAAAAGTTTTGGCGGGAATTCTTCATGTGAAATTGCTACTGGGAACCTGACGTCCAGTCCTCAGATGGATCTGGGCTTGACAGACAATTCGGAGCAGTTTATGACTAAGTGAGGAAGCTAGGTGGCCGCATCAGAAAAGATGTGCTAACTTAAGAAAGAAAATTCAGAACCAGAAAGTTCTAGACAGGCTACTGAAGAGAGAAAAATAACCAGACCGAAAGCCAGATTCCTGATGATGGGAAACGAACACGTCCATCGAAAAGACCCTAAGACGACCACTCCAGCGCGCGCACGGACGTCGGCCAGGGCGGTGCGTGCACGCGCCTCTCCGCCAGCGAGAGCCGGCGTGCACGCGTCAGCGAG
>NW_012279691.1:0-1577 GCF_000151885.1 Dipodomys ordii
CCCCCGAGTAGCTAGATTACAGGCATGAACCACTGGTGCCTGGCTAACTTCAACAATTTCTACAAGCCACATTCAAACTGCCTGTAGGAAAAGTTACCCTACATTTTCTATGATGTCAGAGTCATGCAAGCAGGTGTGTGGGGGGGGGTTAGGGGTGGTGGAAGTCATTAGTTGCTTCAATGCCCCCACATGTCCCATTAACCACAAATACATAATACCATTCAGCCATGCCACTGTCGCAAGCCAGGGTGAACATTCACTGCATTTTTTTTTTCCTGGCAGCTGTCATCAGCCAACAAAACCCCAAAGTGAGATCTTCAGCTGCCAACAGTTTTGGATGCTACAAGTTCATCAGAAGGATGACTGGCTGATTGGGGGTAGGGTGGAAGGGGATCGTCTCTGCTTGGTAGGATAAATGTGGATAGGAAAAAAGAAATCTGAGCTTTGGAGAAATTAATGGAGATGTGGATTAATGGGAGGGATGGATATGTAAGCTTCTGGTGAAGAATTAGTGGTAGGGTGGACACTCCATGTGGCATGCAATAGTTAGCCCATTTTTACTTCAAGAAAAGTCATTCTCGAATTCTGCAGCAGCTGCCACTGTTTGGATTATGAATAGCAATAAGCCATATGGTGTGGCAGGGAACGAATCACAAGTATTTTCACATGGACAAATATTATTATTCCAAAATATAAACATGTCAATATAAGTGTGCATGTTTTTTTTTAATCTCCTGGGAGGAATACAGTCCCTGATGTCAGTTACAAGAAAATGACTCACGTTGTATGTGCAAAAAAATATTACCTGTCAAGGATATTATAGGAAAAAAATCTGCACCTCCGCCCTCTCTGTGTTTTTCTATCCTTATTGTAGTCAAGTTTCATTTAATGTGAGAGAGGAGAAAATAGAAGGGAAAAGAGGGAGAGGAAGAAGGGAAAGTAAAGAGAGTGGAAAATGATCAGAGTGGTGCCACATTGCTGTCTATTTACACCCTGTAGCTCCTATGACAGGGAAAGCAGTGGGCTTGCCCAGGAATCCACACACCAAACACCCAGTCACCAAAAGGTAGCAAAGACTTTATTCCGCCATGTAGACACGTTACTGAAGGAATCTCCTGACACACAGCTGTCATGCTGGCTCTGAATTTAAGTGTGTCAAGGACAACATGCCCTTCACAGTCAGTGTAATTATCATTCAATTTACCTAGATTTCCTATTTCTTCAGTGGATCTTATTACTTCTTTCTGACACTGCATTTCTGTGTCTTTTATTCTTTGCCTTCCCCCCTCCTCCCAACCCAGAAATTTTGGTTTTGAGAAAGGGCTCACTATGTCCCCCAAGTATGATCCTCCCACCTCAGCCTCTTGAGTAGAGCAACACTGGGACAATTAAACTGGTATTATTATGAATAGCTAGCGTTTACTAAACTTGTCATACATATTAGTTATTTTATTGTGTCATTAATGTTATTATCTCAGTGGGGTCTAAGGTTAAAAGTCCTTTTTTATGTATGAACAATTTCTACTGTCAACTCTTAGAGTCAAATGTTCTGACAATGTTCTTTTTTTTTTTTTTTT
>NW_012279692.1:0-2169 GCF_000151885.1 Dipodomys ordii
ATAGTTGGGCTGGTAGCTTAAATATGATCTTGTTTGTGATCATTTGGGTAAATGCCCAAAAGTGGGATTGCTGGGTCATAGGGGAGCTCTATGTGGAGTCTTTTGAGGAACCTCCATACTACTTCTTATTGATATTTTTAAACATTTTTGAAAAAGGGTCTCTGTTTTTGTACAGGACCAACAGAGACCACAGTATTCCTTATTAATGCTGAGTCTCTGGGATGGCAAATGTGGGCTACTATGCCTAGTTTTAATTCTGTCCATGTGGTATTGCATGAAACTTTCCCCAGGGCTGCCCTCAAACTGCAATCTGAGCTCAGCTTCTCCCATAACTGGACTTACAGATAGTAGGGAGCCCCAAGGCCTAATTTAGGATTGGATTTTGAGGTGGTAGGGGAAAGCCAAGGGAACATGCATGAGGACTCTCTCTCACAACAAATGCTGATTTCTAAGATCATGGATTCCATTTTTTTAATGTTCTTGCTTTGTCATTGCCAAGTAGAAACACTGTGCTTTCTTTCTAATTCCAACCCAAATCAAATCCTTTCATCCTTTATTCCAAGCATATGATACCTGAAGGTGACTAGGATCAGAGCTTGACACAAGTAAAAGACAAAAGCTCACTGATATGTATTAAAAGATATGACTACAGTTCTTGGCTTTACAGGAATTGAACCATCTTATACATGAATGGCAGCTTAAGGAGGAAGTAGGCACAGATAAATTAAAAAAAAACTTGCCTGAAGACACTCAGCTGTCCATGCTAACCAGAGACTTGACTGTATAGTCTCCAAACTCAGTGTTATTTTAACTAAATGTCTTCTCTGGCCCTGTGTACTCCTTTGCCTTCTATACTTTACCCACTTCTCTTGGAGCACACGAAGATGAATAGCAGCAGGGAAGCAATATTTTGACCTGGGAAACCTAGGAAATTCTTTCCCAATATTCATTTTGGAAGGCATTAGACTGTGATATCCAAAAAAATAAATGAACATGCAGAATGACTACCTCAAGTGTTTTTACTATCACTAAATTTCTCCTTTGCTCACGGCTCTTTTGGAGTCCCAGACCCTTCCCCTAAAGGTAACTCTGCTTATGCTCCAATTCCCCAGGGCAAGCCTTCAACATGGCTGCCTCTGGATTCCCTGGTCTGCCCACAATAAAAGACACTGAATAGCAGAGTGCGCCTGCGTGCAGGTCTCTGCCTCCTCGTGAGGTCTCTACATATACTCTTGGTTCCCTCAAATTAGCTGGGTGCCCTCTTCTACCATGAGGACCATATCCTCTACCAGGTGTGCCAGTCCTGTGTGCCCAGCACAGTAGGAAGCACATAGTGGGCATGTATCAAATATCAGTATGTATTTGTACATTAATTCACTTGGGAAAGATAATTCACATCTCCACAGCAGCCACTTTCCTTACTTAATCACTCTGGGTGAATCTTTAAAACTTACATTCAATTTCTTGCTTCCTTTAGGTTTCAAACATGTGCCTAGGCTCTAGGCTAAGCCATCTGTGGTGAAATTTGAGCACCCCCAGTTCCCTGCTGAGTGAGCTTGGGCGAGGTGTCCATACTGCTTTGTGACTGGTTCCACAAATGGGAGCCCCAGGGTCTCAGCCAATGGATGTGAGAAGTCCAGGAGATACTGAATGTATATGCAACCCGCAGATTCATGTCAGGCACCCTGTCGACAATCAGCAAGTACCTGTCAGCTACTAAGAAATGGAAGGTGCTTGCGAGACGCCTGCTCCCTGTTGTCCCAGCTACTTAGGAGGCTTTGGTGGGAGCATGGGTGGATGCCAGGAGTGCCAGGTGGGGCTGAGTAACAGCCAAACCCCACCTTACGGCAAGCACCCCACAACCAAAAGTGAATGCATGCTCCTCATTATCTGATAAGCACCCTTCTCCCGCTGCATTGCTTCTGTGCATCAGTACGGATGTGTCCATGTTAAAACGTATCACTTTTCGCTCTGCCCACCCATTACATCACGGTTTCCTGACTTCACAGTGATTTCCCAACGGATCCTGGCAGTCCTATTCCATGTGGCCACCAGGTGGCTGTGTCGGCCCAGCCAGACGCCGACTCTGGCTGGTTCCCTAAAGGCCAAGGCTGCTGGTTTGACAGTTGTTCTGGGTCCCAGAGGTATTGGTCACGTGGCTTACCCGGG
>NW_012279693.1:0-1360 GCF_000151885.1 Dipodomys ordii
CCTTCCTTCCTTCCTTCCTTCCTTCCTTCTCTCCCTCTTTCCCTCCTTCTCTCCCTTTGTTTTCTTCCCTCCCTCCCTTCCCTCTCTCTCTTTCTTTCTTTACCTTCCTTCCTTTCTTCCTTTTTCCTTCTTTCCTTCCTTTCTTCCCTCCTTCCTGCCTTCCTTTGTTCCATTTTTCTTCTTTCCTTTCTTCCTTCCTTCTTTTCTTTTTCTTTCCCTTCCTTTCTTCTTCCTTTCTTTCTTCCTTCCTCTCTTTCTTTCTTTTTCTCTTCTTTCCCTCCCTCCTTCCCTTACTTCCCCCTCCCTCATTCCTTCCTTCCTTTCTCCCTTCCTTCCTTCCTTTTCTTTCTTTCTTTCTTCTTTTTCTTCCTCTCCCTATCTCCCCTCTTTCCTCCTTCCCTCCCTTTCTACCTCCTTCCCTCTTACCTTCCCTCCTTTCCTTCCTTCCTCTCTCCCTCCCCTCCTTCCCCCTTCCTCATTCCTTCCTTCTTTTCTCTCTCTCTTTCTTTCTTTCTTCTTTCCCTTCCTCCCTCTCCCTCTCTCCCCTTTTTCCTTCCTCCCTCCCTCCTCCTCCATCTCTTCATTCCCTTCCTCCCTCCTTCTTTCCTCCCTCCCTCCCTTCCTCCATTTTACCCTCCCTCCTTCCCCCCTTCTTTGAGGAGCCCACACCCCATAAACTCTGTCCACGTGGCGTTGGCCAACCGCATCCCTAGTGTCCCCTGGGGTTTGAAGCCATCCCGTTATAGGACGAAAGCGCCACATTCTGAAGAAGGCCTTCCAGAGCCTTCCGGTTCCGCACCGGCAGCATCGGTCCGCATCCCTGCGGGCCGGGGCTGGCTGGGTGCCGGGGCCGAGGTTTCCCTGGCTGCACTGGGCTGCTCCGGCTGGAACGCAGCCTCCCCCACCCTGGGCCTTGGAGGTGTCTTTGTCTGTGGAAGAGAGGACTCGCACTCAGAGCTTCAAAGGAAGCTCCTCACCAGAGAGCTAGTGAGTTCCTCACGTCTCCGAGACCGGAGGACTTGAGTTCAAAGCCAGCCCTGGCAAGAAAGTCCGTGAGACTCTTAATGAACTCCCAATAATCACACACACACACACACACACACACACACACACACAGAGAGCCAGAAATGGGACTGTGGTTCAAGCGCACAAAAGCTCAGAGACAACATCTAGAACCATGAGTTCGAACCTCAGGACCAGCATACGCCCCCTCCAAAAAAAAAAACCCACCCAGCACTGGGGTACATTCCTGCACCCCCGAATGGTTTACCTTTTGTGCAAATCCACTCATTAGCCCCAAATCCCAGGGCCCCTCGCCAAGCCCGAGGGCCTCATTGGAGCTTCCAAAGTCTGTGCCCCC
>NW_012279694.1:0-1971 GCF_000151885.1 Dipodomys ordii
GCCCCCCCCCCGGGCCCCCCCCCCCCCCCCCGTAGGCTTCAGGAATAGCTAACTCCGCAGTGGAGTTTTCTTCAGGAGTCCTTATTAGCTCCTGTGGAACTGGCCAGGCCCGCTTACAGCATTAATGCTGCTCAGCTCCGTCCCCAGGAGAGGTCAGTGGACTCTCCGGGAATCTGTGGCCCAGCCCGGAAGGAGTTAGAGCTCCCATGCAGCCATGCAACCTCTCTCCTCCTCCTGTCTCCAAGCACGTCAACGCGGGCCCAGGAGCCAGGTGCGTGAGTACGCTGGTGTCTGGTAAGGTGGTGTTTTGATTCCACTGTGTCAAACTTAAGTGTCAGCAGTCACATTGTCAAGGGGCAAGGCTTAGCTGACTGCACAAGGCACTGAGGTTAACCGTGAGCACCACGAGAAACAAAATAAAAACAGATAATCAGACCAAGTGATTTCAGGACAGTCTTCATTCGTGTTTCTAGTTCAGTTCCTGAAAGTGTGATGGTAACAGTAGTCACAGTGTAACAGGAAACAGCAGACCTGTTTGCTGCCAGTAATTTCTCAAGAGTAAATGCAAAGAAGTTCTCAGAAGGACATCTACTCTGCGAAACCTTTACTCTATGTAAGAAAAAGAAGTATTTTTTTTCTCTCTCCAATCCATCTATCTATCTCAAGACAAGGCCTCACTGTGTACCCAAGGCTGGTCTTGAACTTATGACCTTCCTGTCTCTGCTTCCTGAGTGCTGGGTGACCGGTGTGCACCTTTCACGTTACGTGGCGCTTCTCCAGAGTGGGGCCACCAAGGGCACGGAGACTTCAGCGGTGCCCGCCCCCCGCCTCCTGTGAGGGTGCCACCTGCCCTGAGGCTGGCGGCCAGGCGGCCAGGGACCTGCCGAGAGCCTGGCTGGATATTTGCGTCTTCCAGTGGCGCAGGCGGGACTACCACAAATACAGGCAGACTCTCTGCGCATCCCCCGGAAGTCGGAGCGGGCGACTGAGGCTACCACCTAATATTTGGGATGCCGTGGATGCATTTTTATTTAAAAGTATTCTTCCGTTTTTGGGTTGTGTCTGCTATGGACAGAGAGGACTCAACCTCTTGACAGTGTCCCCTCCCCCCGTTTCTTTTACTGTGGCAGAATAGGTAAGCGAGCCACCAGAAGCGAAGGCGGGTGCGCTCGGTCTTGTGAGGGGCACAGGGCGCCCTGCTGGGCACCGTGAGGAGCCAGCCCGGCCAGCCGCCCTGCCTCCTGATGCTCATCCAGCCTGTCATCCGGCGGGTCTGGGTTGAGGAGCGGAGTGCTGCCAGGAGCCCCAAACTGTGAAGACCACCCCTCAGAGACCAAGCACAACTAGCATCCATGCCTCCTTTCCGTGAGTGAGCAATGGCCGGGGAAGGTATTTCCATCTGCTTACAGAAAGCTCTGGGTGGCGACCACCCGTGTGTATTTCGGGGTCCGCCTGGGGCCTGGTGCGGGGCTGTCACGGCAGTCAGGTGGCCTCTGGCTGCCAGGGCGCGGAGCGCTGTGTGCGGCCCGGCGGCTGGCGGAGCAGCAGCGGCACGCCGGGCAGTCAGCAGGAGCCGTGGGCTCGGCCTTGCGCCGGCTCCCAGACCGGGGGCTCTGCTGCCTGTCTCTGCACACGTCTAGATGTGTTTCTTTTGCTAAGTGAGTTTTGGATAAACCGCAGTAACTGGCCAAGTGATCTACATGAGAGCGATTTCTACATGACCACAGAAAACACACTTTTTAAGTCCTTCTAGGTTAGTGACAATTCATTGATAGTTGTATAATATGTAACACAATTATACTATAGAATTCTAGTTTTATTAGAGCTATGATTTATATAAAGTGCACTAAGCACTGATGTTACTGAATCCTTGCAACAGTCCCGTGTGATGGCTAGGATTTCATTTTTACAGGTGAAGACTCAGAAGCTGTGTATGAGAGTGGGGAGGAGGGGGAGGAGGTGGGGGCGGGG